>NC_091473.1:110427792-110727792 GCF_036971445.1 Narcine bancroftii
GTGTAAAAGATAAGCTGCATGTCTATCTGCAGGCTACATGCTTGATTGTATCTGGCCCTCAGTTGAATAGTCTGTTACACAGAATCATCTATAACATATGATTGCTTGAGCAAAGCAGCCACATTAAAATATGAAATCAGAAGATACAGGATTAGGCCATCTGGCCCTTTGAGCTCAAGATCATGGATGATCTTCTACCGCAATGTGTTTTCCCTATCTGCACACCCCTTGGATCCCTCAAAATTCACTGTTTTGAATAACTTCAACAACAGTCTCCAGAGTCCTCTGGGGAAGAATATGTCAAAGTTGACCTTTCTCTGCAGAAAGACATTTCTCCTCATCTTTGCCCTAATCCTCCTACCCAATATTCTAAAGGAATAACTCCTGGTTCCAGACTGCCTGGTCCTCCCTGCATCGAGCCTGATGAGCCCTGCAAGAATATTGCAAGTTTCAATAAGATTTCCTCCCATCCCTTGAGAATAGAAGGATACAGGTCCTGGTAATTTATTCTCTCCTCATAGCACAAACATACCATCCTAGGAACCCATTTTTGCAGTGCAGTAAAAGCTCTGACAATCTGGCACTTTGTGGCTTTGGTAGCGCCAAACTACCAAATTTTCCCAGACTATTGGCATGTAACTTTTATTAATACTTTGAAACTGAACTCGAGAGACACCGAGGAGACTGCAGATGCTAGAGTACGGAGGGACAATACAATTCAAGGCATATTGAATAATTGCTAGAGGAACTCAATGGGTCAAGCAGCATCAGTGCAAGGAAAAATAGTCAACATTTCAAGCTGGAGTCCTTCATCAGGACTTTTATTGTTCAGTACACTTTGATTGAAAGGGAGAGCCTGAATCACAGCTGTGGTACGGAAAAAGAATTCAGCTCCCAGCAAGTTGATAGGGAGTGGGGGAATCCAGGGCTCCAGTGATTTCAGAATCAGAATTTATTGACATGAACGAGCACAAAATTGAATGTCTTGCAGCAGCATTCTGCAAGCATTCATATTATAAACCATCTTACAACAATAAATATATTAAAAATATAAATTATAGTGCACGAAAAGTAAGGCAGAATTTTTGGTTCATTGATTCAGGAATTTGATGGCAGCAAGAAGGAGCTGTTCATGTGCCACTGAGAGCTCGTCTTTGGGAATCCAGTACCTTTTTCCTGATGGTAGCAGAGTGAAGAGGGCTTGGCCTTGGTGGTGATGGGGGGGGGGGGGGACCTTTGAGGATAGAGGCTGCTTTTTTAAGACACCGCCTCATGTAGATGTCCTTGATGGAGTGGTATGTTGCCTGTGATTTTGTAGGCCGAGTTAACATCCCATTTCCTTGTTCTGAGATTTGGTGTCTCCATACCAGACATTGATGCAATCAGCCAGAATGTTCTCCACTCTACACCTGTAGATGTTTTTGAGAGTCTTCAGTGACATACCAAATCTCCTCAAACACCTCACAAAGTATAGCCACTGATTGCATACATGTGGAGACTCCAAGACAGATCCTCATAGATGTTGACACCCAGGAATTTGAAATTCTTGACCCTCTCCACTACTGAGCCCTCAATGAGGACTGGGTCATATTCCCCTGACTTCCTCCTGAAATCCACAATGCTGTGGACGGTTGATGTTGTGACACCACTCAATGAGCTGATCTATCTCCCTCCTGTTCACTTCCTCGTGGCCATTTGTAATTCTGCCAACTGTGATGTCATCAGCAAATTTGTAAATAGCATTGGAATTGTGCCTGGCCACACAGTCATGGGTGTATAATGAATAATATTGTGTAACCTTTGTTAGATCAATTAAATTAGAAGTAAAATTTCAATTTAATTTAGAGGCATAGTTACAGGCCCAGAAATAAAACACAAAAATTTGCAGACCCCCCAAGGTTGAAGTAAAAGCACAATGCTGGAGAAACTCAGCATGTCAAGCAGTGTCCTTTATATAGCAAAGGTAAAAATACATAACTGATGTTTCGAGTTCTTCCTCAAGTTATGGAAAAATGTCAGCAGACATCTGAGTAAAAGAGTGGGGGGGGGGAGAGGAATGGTCACAAAGGCAGGTGATAGGTGGAGAAGGGAGGGAGAGGGGAGCAGCAATCAAGGGGTGGAAGGATGGCTGGGTCAAGGAAAGTGGGAGGAGGCCCTCTGGACCATGAATCCATGCCACCCAGTTACATCACTGTTAATTATAGACAAGTTGAAATTTTCATACATATGATTCAACCGCATCTTGGAAGCAAAGGGTAAACATAGAAACATAGAAGATAGGAGCAGGAGTAGGTCATTCGACCCTTCGAGCCTGCTAAGATTTTCATTGGGGAAATTTAGATTTTGAGCAGCTGGTGACAGAGTTTGACATTTACATTGTGCAGAAGAGAGCTAGATAGGTATTTGAAAGAAATAAAAAGGACAAATGGGGTGAAACAGATGACTGAGACCAGCAGGAAAGCTATTGCGGAGTTATCTGCATGGAGTTGAGCTGAATTTTCATGCATTCTGTAACTATCCTGTGACTCATGCACTGGCACTGGTAATATACTACAACAAAGTTACTCCAAAAAATGTGTAACTCAGAGTATTAAGGGGTTAAGCTTCCACTTTAATATTTTACATTATGTTGATTTGTGCCAAGAATTTCAGTAATAATAATTCTAAATGACTCCATAAAACAATGGATTTTTCTACAATTAAATAAAAACAATGTTTCTTTAATGTCTGGGAATTTCAAGTACAAATTCCAATTCCTTCTTTATTATTAAAATATTAATTTCATTCATAGAAAGTTGCACCACACAGTGAGGTTCAAGATTACAAATTGAATTAAGAAAACATCAATATTAACGGAGTGTCTGAATCAGGCACAGAGCTATACATTTGAAGAACAGGTCAAACAAACTTGGAAAAATAGTTTATTGCAGAGGAAGGAAGGATTTGAAGGATGCTTCCAGTGTTACTCAGTGTTACTCAGTGTTACTCAGTGTTACTCAGTGTTCCAGTGTTACTCAGTGTTACTCAGTGTTACTCAGTGTTCCAGTGTTACTCATTGTTACTCAGTGTTACTCAGTGTTACTCAGTGTTCCAGTGTTACTCAGTGTTACTCAGTGTTACTCAGTGTTACTCAGTGTTCCAGTGTTACTCATTGTTACTCAGTGTTACTCATTGTTACTCAGTGTTACTCAGTGTTACTCAGTGTTACTCAGTGTTCCAGTGTTACTCATTGTTACTCAGTGTTACTCAGTGTTCCAGTGTTACTCATTGTTACTCAGTGTTACTCATTGTTACTCAGTGTTACTCAGTGTTCCAGTGTTACTCATTGTTACTCAGTGTTACTCAGTGTTCCAGTGTTACTCATTGTTACTCAGTGTTACTCAGTGTTACTCAGTGTTCCAGTGTTACTCATTGTTACTCAGTGTTACTCATTGTTACTCAGTGTTACTCAGTGTTACTCAGTGTTACTCAGTGTTCCAGTGTTACTCATTGTTACTCAGTGTTACTCAGTGTTACTCAGTGTTCCAGTGTTACTCATTGTTACTCAGTGTTACTCATTGTTACTCAGTGTTACTCAGTGTTACTCAGTGTTCCAGTGTTACTCATTGTTACTCAGTGTTACTCATTGTTACTCAGTGTTACTCAGTGTTACTCAGTGTTCCAGTGTTACTCATTGTTACTCAGTGTTACTCAGTGTTCCAGTGTTACTCAGTGTTACTCAGTGTTACTCAGTGTTCCAGTGTTACTCAGTGTTACTCAGTGTTACTCAGTGTTACTCAGTGTTCCAGTGTTACTCATTGTTACTCAGTGTTACTCAGTGTTCCAGTGTTACTCAGTGTTACTCAGTGTTACTCAGTGTTCCAGTGTTACTCATTGTTACTCAGTGTTACTCATTGTTACTCATTGTTACTCAGTGTTACTCAGTGTTACTCAGTGTTACTCAGTGTTCCAGTGTTACTCATTTGCAAGGTTAAACTTTAAAAGAAAATCACAATTTTTGGGCTGAAGAAAGTGGGCAAACTACATCTTATTGATTAGATATTTTTCTTCCTTTTTCCTGTGTTTCTACACCGTTGCTGCATATATGGTGATTGGTGAGGGGGGGGGGGCGGGGGAGGGAGGGGAGTCTCTGTAAGACATCAGCGTGGGACTGATTGTCTCTATTGCCTGTTCAGCAGCAAACCATTGTGCATTTTTTGGATTTGGATTCCTCATGGGATGCAGCTGACACACTGTATTCATGGAAATTTACTTGCTTCTAAAGCTTGGAAGAAATAGATTTTTATCAGTCAGCGGAGAGTGAAGTTGACCAATGTTCTTTTACTATGTGGACAGGGATAATGTAATTGCATTTGAAAACATGACTTCAAAGAAAGTTAGTTAAAACGGAAGAAAATATATAACAGAAGCTAGTATCATTATACTCCAAAAGGCCATTATCCTCTGCTTTTCCTTGTGTTTTGAGTCACATTGAACAAACAAATTCCATGCAGACAAGCAAGACTCCCATCAACACAATTCTTTTGAAGAATCAGTAATATTGAAGTGCATAGTGGATCTCCAACCTACTCTGCCTAAGGATGGTACATTGTGACTTATCACCCTGCATTCTTTACATTGTGAATCACTGAGATCAGTTCGGACATGCTTTCCATTCAAGTGCCAATGGAGTATAATGGGTATGGAAAAGGCCTTCATCAGTATGCTGCCTTGGTCTTTATCAGAATGCTTCCAGCAAGCTGTAGATGCCAAACAGCCTTCCAGAGGCAGCTCCCTTTATGCTGTCGGACAAGATTTGCTTCAGTGAGTAATGAGAACCAATTTCCACCCTTGGACTGAATCCTTTATTGTCTTCCAGGAAAAAGGAAAACTTATTTAGTTGAGTATTAGGACCATGAAAAACTGGGAGATAATAGAATCTTAAATTATAATCTTTTTATGAATCATGAGACTGGTCTCCATAGTGTAGAACAGGACACTATGGAGAGAATTATGATGTAATTCTGAATCCTGCTGTAGCACATGGATTCACCAGCCACAATCCCTAAATGCTTGCACTTTGCTGGGCCAGGTGCATTGGCCTGATTGTGTTGGCCATATGTGCCCTCAGATCAGGAGATGGGGTCGGGATGGCCACCACGAAGGGAGGAACATAGGGCAGAGACTTTGCTCCTAAATCTTTCCTGGCAGGTTGGATAGAGATCAAATCTCAGGCAAAGCTTTGTCTTCTAACAAAGCTGCTGTAGATTTCAATGCCTCTGACAAGAGTACAAAATAATTATAAAAAAAGGAAAAGTCACAAGTAGAAGTTAATTAGAATCATATAAAAGCATAGATAAATAATCAACATTATAAAAACAAACAGAGGGACACTGGGGTCCAAATTCATGCATCTTTCAAGGTTGCCAAGCAGGTTGCTAGGATAGTTGAGAAAGCCTATGGGATGCTGAGCTTCATTAGTTGGGGACTGAGTTCAGGGTTCAAGAGGTCATGTTGCAACTCTATAAATCTCTGGTCACTTAGACTATTGTTCAGTTTTGGTCACCTCATTATAGGAAGAATGTGGAAGCTATGGAAAGGGTGGAGAGGAGATTTATGAGGATGTTGCCTTGATTGAAAAATAAGTCTTATGAGACAAGATTAGCAGAGCTCGGACTTTTCACTCTGGACCAAAGATGGACGAGAGAAGACTTAATAGAGGTCCACAAGATTTTGAGAGACATACATGAGGTAGACAGCCAGCACCTTTTTCTAAGGGAAAGAGTAGCAAATGCTAGAGGATATCTGTAAAAGGTGAAGGGACGAAGTTTAGGGGAGACATCAGGGATAAGTTTTTTCATACAGAGAGTTGTGGGTGCCTGGAATGCATTACCAGGGGTGGTAGTGGAGGCTGAACATTAGGGGTATTTAATAGACTCTTATGCAGGCACATGATTGAAAGGAAATAGAGGGTTATAAGGTAAGAAGGATTTACTGGGTAGATTTTATTTGGTATGTATATGTGGGTCAAAATTTATGGTCAAAGGGCTTATACTAGACTGTATTGTTTTATATTCAAAGCAAAATAATTAAAAAATATGACCTTCCACTTCAGACATCATAATTTCTATACCTAGAATCTCTTGATTTTAACAGGCATCTCACAATCTCCTCCACATGTCTAACTGATGTAGGGTATGAGAGGTAAATCCCAGAAATAAAGTCTCCCAAATCAGTACTGTACATAAGTCTTGTGCAACATGCACACATTGGTCCAGAACGTGCTTAATTTCAAATGGCTGAGTGCCAAGAATTGCCTTTGAAAGAAAAACCACATCACCAAGGTTCACCCAAAATGGTTATGACATCATATCTGTGATGTTAAAAGCTAGGAGATTGTGGGAGGAAGTGAAGAATTCACGTGTTTATCAGCCAGCAACCATGTTCATTTATTTAATTGGCTCTGGGAGGAAATGGAATGGTTTCTCCTTTAAATAACTGGTTACCATATAAAATTAACTACGGCTGTGGGATAGTGGGATTAAATGTAGAACGGTTGTTCTAGTATTCCCAGTGCATGTATGAACATAGACTGCTACACATTTAAATAAACTTTTCAAATAATAGTGCATTTAGTGAAATCATCAGTTTGAAGGAACCAAATTAGCTGAAGCTTCATATGGGGAGTGATGCTTGCCTATGAGTAACCTCTGTCACAATAGATGTCGTTCACGAAGAGACCGCATAAAGTCATTTTGCTTGTTGTCAGTGGAATTTCCCAGTCAAAGAAGAGAGTGATTTTGCATCAGTCATCTTTTCCATTTGTAATTTGTCGGTGTGGAAAGATTGTATACGCTAGGTTTGATTTCTTTAAAACAGAAGTGGCTGAGGAGAGACTTAATTGAGGTGCAGAAAATTATGTGGCCTTGACAGGGCAAGTAGGAAGGGCCCATTCTCCTGTGAGTAATTGGTGAAAGGCCCTTGAGGGAAATTCTTTCCACTGAACGATGGTGGAGACAAAAACCTTCACATTTAGGAAATACTTGATGTGTACTTGAAAACCCATGACCTGCAGTGCTGGAGACATGGAACTGGTAGATGAGATAAGATTGGGTAGTTCTTTTATTTGACCAGCAGACATGATGGGCTCTATGACCTAAAAGCTTTCCTCTGTTATGTTCTCTCTACTTTAATGATTTATTTGTATATTGATGGACAAAATGTTAATTTCCCAAGATACCAATGGGCATTTTTTTATTATAAAGTCCTGTTTATAATAAATGGCCTTGATCTGAAATTATGAACACATCACCTTGCTATGAACATTATTGTGTTAACTAGCTGATAAACAAGTAGTCTGAACAATCCATTTTTTCCTCTTGAACAATTCAGGCTAACTGAAAATCAAATTAACTGTAACTCTATAACTAATGCAGTTATAGTAAATGCATTTTCTGAACCTGCCATATCCTTTTTTTTAATTATCCTAGCTTCACTATCCTTTGACTCAAAGGGTTTCTTGGACTTGATCTTACTTTTCACCCTCATAGCATCATATTTGCCCAGAACACTCAGTATTTCATGTTTGAATCACTCCCACTTAAAAAATGGAGACGTCTTACTGTATAGTAGACAACTGTTCCACAATTCAGAACCCTAATTTCCATCTATTCTTTCACTTTTTCATAACTACCTTGAAACTTACAGAATTATGGCTACTGACTAAAAATATTCTCCCACTAATAGTCCAGCCACTTGCCAGGATACATTCCCTAATATTGTCCCTTCTCTAATAGAACTGTTCACAGGCCCTGATGTAATGTATCCCACACTCCAATGAGTGGCATACTGGGGTTCTCGTAGATATTTTTACATCTTCGAAGGCCATAAGTGAGATATCCAATGACTGGAGGACAGAAAATATTCAAGAAGGGCAGTGGGAATAAGCAAGATAATGACAGATTGCTGTGTCTCATATTCGTCTTGGGAAAGTTATTTGAAAACACTCTATATGTGGACTAAAACAATGATAGTCATTTTGACTATGTTAGTAGGGGATCTGTCTAACCGATGTTTTGAAGAGGGCAGTGTGATCTGTTTACTAATGCTTAAATGTACTAAATGGCAAGGAAAATGGGAGTAAACCTTCAAGCACAGTATGCGACCAGTTTGCTAGGAGGCAGGGATGGCACTATTTTTGGGACACTGCTATCTATGCCTAATTGGTACCGTTAATAAAATTATATTCATTTAAATTGGAGCCAAAATTTTGATAAATGAGTAAGTGGCATCAAGTTTAGATGATCTAAGAGCAACATGTAGAAATTATGGAAAAAAAATAAAGCTCTTCCATCAAGCAGATGGCTGATTGGAGGTGCAGCTGCAGCCTGCTTCCTGATTGGAGGTGCAGCTGCAGCCTGCTTCCTGATTGGAGGTGCAGCTGCAGCCTGCTTCTTAATGCATTTGGGTACATTGTGATTGGTGCTCTCAAACAAAGGCAGGAAGAGAAACACACGGAGGTATGTGGGGTTAAACTAATGCTGCCTCGAATGTCCCGAGAACACCAATTAAAAACTCATTTGTCCAAGCTCACCAGACAAAGGAATTAATTATACTGCTTGCAGTGTATTTAAGAACAAAAATATGGGATCATTTTAACATTTTTATCAGAAATAATTTATGTGATTATTTTCATTTAACTAACAATTTGAAAATAAAGTCAATCACAAAAGGAAGAGCCTTCGATAAGCATTGGGAAACATGATAAAAATTATGCTTAATGACACGACCGGCAATTGTAAGACGCATGAGAAATCCAATGCTGAAATAATGGTAGTAAATCATGAAAATCTGTAGATACTGTGGTTGAAGTTAAAACACAAAATGCTGAAGAGGCTCAGCAGGTCAAACAGTGTCCTTTATGTTGCTAAGGTAGAAAAAGATAACCGTCAAGTTGGGCTTGAGCCCTTTATCAAGGTATGAAAGAATGCCGGCAAACATCTGAACAAAAAGGGAGGGTGGGGGGGGGGGGTATTGGCAAAGGCAGAAGATGATAGGTGGAAATAACGGTGCTCAGTCTTCAAGGCGAGGTTCTTGTGGGACTGTTGAGAAGGAAGGACACTTGCAAAACAGACATCAGGTAATGAGAGGGAAACAAAAAGTTTGCAATTAAATTTAACATTAGGCAAAGCTGATATTTCTCCATCTTGTTCATTTGCTCTATTCAGGCAGGTTGTGGTTAAAAGAGGGATGATGATCCAAGCAGTGGATCTGCTCAGATCAATCAGTACATGTCCATGGACAGCACTGCATTCTCTTTATATTCATTGTTGGTCTGCAGATTGCTGAGCAGCGACAACCAGTTTGAATTGCCCCTGTGGGCCAGAATAAATTGTAAAGAAACAAGAGAATGGAGAGGGAAGGGGTGGAGATCTGGTGGAATAGGTGTCCTGGGATAGGAAGCCCTTTGTTCTGATTCCACTGGGCCACCCTTAACTGGCACACAACTCATCCCCGGGGATCGGAGTGTTCTACCTCCAATTGGAAATGGGTAACTTTCTGCTGTCCCTTTTCCACTGGTTTTATCAGATAATGCCAGGGATATGAGTAGGAGTCGAGGAGGTTAATCCCCTGCGAGAAATGACATCATTTGACGCCAGTGTGCTGACAGTTTTCTTTTTCTACTGGACCCTGTCCCAGTTCATTCCTGGGACCAGGTGCTTGTGGAAAAAGGGCTATAGGGATGGGGACCTGAGCTGACTTTCTCTTCCTCTGGAAAATGAAAATGGATTATGTCTGCAGAGGTGCAAATGTACAAACCTCCAAAGGAAGGGGGAAGAAATGTGGATCTCATTCTGATGCCTCTATTTCTTAATGGTGGCATTAAGCTTACAAGCACTCAGTGTAAATATGTTCTAAGGTGCTATCTGTCCACTGTATTGCAAAGAATGGATAGGCCACATCACTCACTGCCAACTGCTTCATTCATATGGATTATATTACATTAACTATCCCTCATAGCAAAGTTGGTACAAACTACATTTCAATTAGTCAATGGCTGCACATAATGTTCTTAATATGTTGCAAGAAAAGGAGAGGGTGAATGCTGCCTGAACACCTGTCACTGTATGCTGTTCCTTTGGACTCTACCCTACAGAGAGTGCAAGGGACATACAATGAGGCAACATCATCTGCTGCTGGAAGATTATCAACTCGTGAAAGATGCCCTATAGCTTCCTGCCCTTCCAGTGTTATTAGCTCTCCATGATCAAATGATGGACATTAGCACATTACCCAGTCCAGAGCTATATGGTGTGCTTAAGCTTGATGCAGCTCCCTCAATACCTCCATGGGGAAAGATCAGAGTTTAAATTCCTGCCGTCATGTTAAAACCTCACAACTGTTGCTCCAGGATCAAATGCAAAGATAGATTAATGTCAAGTTAATAGTAATACTGTACAAGGGTGTCCTTCAATTTATTTTATTCAAATTTTATGAATTAAATATATGTTTGAAAATAAAATTATATAAGAACAACACAATGCATTAATGAAGCAAAAGTAAGTAGTAAAGCAAAGATTATAGATAGGTTAAGAAAGTAGACAAAAATTTAATAGATAAACTATAAAGTGAGGAAATATGAGGTATCCACATTGGTAGGAAAAACAGTAATGTAAAATATTGATTAAATAGAGAAACACAAAAGAATTCTCTCCTCCCAGGGGATGTGAATGTCCTTGTAAATGAAACATTATTAACATGTGGGTCAGGAAGTAATTAAGAAGTCCGTTTTTCTTTTAAAGAAGTCAGAGCACAGGTATAAAAAGAGTCTTGCAGTAACTGCACAATATTTAATCAAACCACACCTCAAAAGTTGTGTTTATTTATGGTTTCCTGAATTAGAGAGTGATTATAGAACATAAAAAAATAGGAACACGAGTTGGCCATCCAGCTTTGTCTTCATCGCATCATAGCTCATCTAATGTTCTCCTGCCTTTTTCCTTTCTTCTTCTTTGGCTTGGCTTCGCGGACGAAGATTTATGGAGGGGTAATGTCCCGTCAGCTGCAGGCTCGTTTGTGGCCGACAAATCCGATGCAGGACAGGCAGACACGGTTGCAGCAGTTGCAAGGGAAAATTGGTGGGTTGGTGTTGGGTGTTGGGTTTTTCCTCCTTTGTCTTTTGACAGTGAGGTGGGCTCTGCGGTCTTCTTCAAAGGAGGTTGCTGCCCGCCGAACTGTGAGGCGCCAAGATGCACGGTTTGAGGCGAGATCAGCCCACTGGCGATGGTCAATGTGGCAGGCACCAAGAGCTTTCTTTAGGCAGCCCTTGTACCCATTCTTTGGTGCACCTCTGTCTCGGTGGCCAGTGGAGAGCTCGCCATATAACACGATCTTGGGAAGGCGATGGTCCTCCATTCTGGAGACGTGACCTACCCAGTGCAGTTGGATCTTCAGCAGTGTGGATTCAATGCTGTCGGCCTCTGCCATCTCGAGTACTTCAATGTTGGAGATGAATTTGCTCCAATGAATGTTGAGGATGGAGCGGAGACAACGCTGGTGGAAGCGTTCTAGGAGTCGTAGGTGATGCCGGTAGTGGACCCATGATTCGGAGCCGAACAGGAGTGTGGTATGACAACGGCTCTGTATACGCTAATCTTTGTGAGGTTTTTCAGTTGGTTGTTTTTCCAGACTCTTTTGTGTAGTCTTCCAAAGGCGCTATTTGCCTTGGCGAGTCTGTTGTCTATCTCGTTGTCGATCTTTGCATCCGATGAAATGGTGCAGCCGAGATAGGTAAACTGGGTTGACCGTTTTGAGTTTTGTGTGCCTGACGGAGATGTGGGGGTGCTGGTAGTCATAGTGGGGAGCTGGCAGATGAAGGATCTCAGTTTTCTTCAGGCTGACTTCCAGGCCAAACATTTTGTCAGCTTCCGCAAAACAGGACGTCAAGCGCTGAAGACGATGCCCCATATCCCAGGCTTCTCTTAAGATCTAGGTAGAACCACTCAACAACTTCAAGCACAAAAGAACAACTTTATCTGGAACAGCCAAACTATATATATCCTTACACACACATCTTCTTCCTCTGTTGTTTCTCCACTGTACACAGCATATACATAAGCCACACAGGAAGTAAAGAAGATAGACTGGAAGTAAAGCCCGCCCACCCAGCCTCACTTTAAAAACAGCTCACATTACAACACTTCTCTCCCCTTAAAATCAAACATGCTACAAATATATAAAAACAATAATGCCATTGGCTTGTGTACTCCTAAAACTTATAACAACACCTCAGCAACACTTTAATAATATAAAAACATCTCCCCAAAAAGTGGCAGGTTCCACATTCAGTCTACTTTAAAAAAAAAGCTCCAATCAAAGATTTTCTCTCTGCCCACCTTTATTCAATAATTTAGTGCCAGAATTTTCCTTTTTGAAACAACTTTTTTTTTTCCCAGTCTGAAAAGAATATATTATGTTGGTCACACTGTTCGTGATTAAAAAGACTGTGGAAAATAGACATTCCTCAGTACATCCAAACCACAAATATTAAATAAATCCAACCACTAAATGCATTTTACTTATCCCAGATTGTTCAGCCCAACAGCCAAAGCTTTCTATGCCAAAAAATGAGAGTGATGCCTTAACATTAACTTCAACAGCTTTTGTGGGCCTAAGGATTGCTGCAAGGATTGAAAGAAATGGCATTTTAACCTTGGGCCTTCACTTTCCAAAGGTCTTGATCTCACCCTGAATTCCTTTTTTTGGAGCCCTGACCTTGTATTGTGAGCTGTCTCCAGCTACAACAACCTGTTGACAGATTTTTCAGGAAGGAAACCGTCACTTCCTAGCTGGTGTACTGGAGTCATGCAGGAGCATATCCCCAAACCCAATGACCATCTAAAGGAAAAGCAGAAAATTCTGGAAATAATCCATAGCTCATGTCAGGTCATACCTGTGGAAAGAGAAACAGTCGATATTTCAGGTTGTTGACCCTACGTGAAAAATGAGACAGAATGAAAGGAATCTGATCAACTTTCAGAGAGAATGAGGGATGAGCAGGATGGAAATTAATAGCCGCTGCAATGAAATTGCTGAATTCTGCATGAGCACAGGAGGCAGTACTGACCAATGCAGTCTCAGTGAGTTGAGGAAGTGGGCCTGGTTAGGATCTATCCAACCAAAAAGTTAGGGTTGGCCTCAATAGGATGTATTTCCAAAAGAGGCGGACACAGCTTGGACCCATGTGAATTCCCTTACCTATATTTTCAATATGGAGGAAGTAAGTGGACGAGAGCGAGAAGTTGTTCAATGTATGTCCAGGTAAATGGTTGGTTGGTGGAGGGCACTCAGTCTGAACCTCGACTCATGGAAGAAGTGGAAGTCTTCAGACCATCCTCGTGGGATTGAGATGAAAAAGGATTGCATGTCCATGGTAAAGATGAGACTTCAAGAAATAGTCAAACTGGCAGTGGGTGTCAGAGACATCACGGACATAATCAGGAAAGGACTGGAAAAGAAGAGAAAGGATTTTTACAATATAGAATGTTTGGTGGGACAAGAACAGGCTGAAACAATTGGTCTGCCAAGGCAGCCCTGCTTGTGAATTTTTGGCATTAGTTAAAATTATAATGTGGTGCTATTGTATAAAACAGGAAGTAAAAACACAAAGCTGGAGTAACTCACCAGGACAAACAGTGTCCTTTATACAGCAAGGGTAAAAATACATAATCGACATTTCGGGCTTGAACTCTTCATCAAGATATATACTCCAGGATTGTGTTTTTACTTCAACCACAGTGTCTACAAATTTTCATGTTTTACTTCTATATAAGACAGGAAACTGTGGAAGGAATTTCTCCCAAGGAAATGATGTCCACTGCAGTCAGCAAGACCAAGGCTTGCTGTTTGGAGGAAGAGTGAAGATCCAAAGAGTGGTATGTTCAGGTGTCAGAGAGTTGGTGTCTGGTCATTGCAAGATAGAAGTGAGTTCATAATCACAACTGCATTATCTAGATTATGGGTTTAATTGTATTATCAGAGTTGATTCTCTGCGAATGGAGTGTTGCAAGTTTGGAAGAGAGCAAGTTGGAGGGTGAGGGAGAGTAGAAAATTCAAAATGGTTAATGTTGGCCAGCAGTTAGTAATGAATAGATCAAGAGTGTATAAACAGCCAGAGGAAGGGGTCCAAGTGAATTGGGAGCACAAGATGTGTGAAAGTCTCCACAGTTTTGGGTGAAGGCTGAAGTAAAAACACAATGCTGGAGAAGCTTAGCAGGTCAAACAGTGTCCTTTATGAAGCAAAAATACATAACCAGCATTTCAAGCTTGAGCCCTCATCAAGGTATGGAAAAATGCCAACAGGCATCCGAATAAAAATGAAGATAGTGGGAGGGGGTGGATGGCAAAGGCAGGAGATGATCGGAGGAGAAAGAAGGGAAGAGACAGCAGCAATGAGAGGGAGGAGGGATGCCTGGGTGGGTAAGGGGGAAGGGAGAGGAGAACTGGAAAGACAGGAAAGGGAGAGGGGACAGAAAAGCTGAGCAGGATTAACAGAAAGCAGAGAAGTCAATGTTAATGCCATCTGGTTGGAGAGTGCCCAGATGGAAAAATAAGGTAGTGTTCCTCCAATCTGCAGTGCCCAGGGTGGGATAGTACACAAGGCCTTGTGGGCAGACATGTGAGTCTGGAAGTGTGACTCAGAATTGAAAGGGTTGACTACTGGGAAGTCGCTGTTGTTGCAGACAGAGAGGAGGTGATCAAGCTCTTGTTTTTAGGGAGAAGGCTCCTGGCCAAAGAAATAGGGACCAAAGCAGAGGTGCAGAAGAAGAGTTCAATGCCATCGTGAGCTTAGAAATAATCAAGATGAAGGCACATGGGGACAAAGCTGAGGACTGACTGAGATCAGAAAGAGTAAGATCAGAAGGAATGGTGAAAATGGCATGGGTGTAATACCAGAGGAAAGTGAAGGGGGAGTAGATCTGGAGAGATAAGGAAATGCAGGAGCTTTTGAAATTTTTAATCTCTAATGCCTGAAAAGAAGAAAAGTTGACTAATAAATTACCAAATGCTCTGAAAATTAAGGTGGGACTGTGTAAGGTGACAGCTTTGAGGTAGAAGGAGCTGGTGTTGTTGCAGAGAGGGGTTAGGAGCATGCAAGTGCTGACACGTCATCGAGTGTGGATGCAAACCAATGTCATCTCAAAGAAATCAGAGCCCATGGGCAACCTATGACATCTGGAAAACTTCATGGCTCTCCAATAATTACACAGCTTAAAACTTGTTCATGGTGGCAGCCAGCACATCCACCTCACCTTTATTCTACATTTAAGTTAAAAGTGCATTCGAATAATATTTGCTTCTTTTGAAATCCAGCAGTGCTTCATTTTATCTCAGATAAGTTTAATTTGTATTTTTTTTTCAGGTTTTTGATGGCTGAAAATAATCTCTTATTTTGTCCATCAGTCTCTGGCTGAATTTGTAAAATTTTATTCTATCTGCTCTGGGTAAGACAATACCTCCAATTTATGTTACTTTTGTTCATTTCTGAAGGAACATTGGCCTGTTGCAAAGACCAACTTCGTATTTTTCTTTTCATCGTGAGCCAGAAGCAAACAGTTTCAGTAGAATAGCTCCTTGGACAGTAAAACTTGGGTTCTTTATGACTCAGTAATAAGTCTGTTTATATAGACATGTTTTTCATGGATGAATGCCTACTTTTTAGAACTCTGGGAATAAGTCTCCTTTGTAAATGTTCCTTTTTTCTATTTTCTTTGGTGTGAGTTATGAATTCAGTGACACGTGAATATTGGGTTATCTAACTAAAAGCAATGCCTTTAAGTCTCTGCATTCTTTCTTGAAATGGTTAACTGCTTCATTGACAGATGACTGTGTGCCCAATGTGTTGGATCAAATGAGTTATCGTTTTGAGGCATGTTGTTGCTGTAGGACCTGGCTGGAGAAATTGTGTTTGGCAAAATATAACACCAATTTATGTGACATTGAGTCTCAATTATCTTCAAGGAGAAGTTTCATGAAGAAGCTTACAATATTTAACTATAAAGCTTGCCCTGTAGTGACTATTCTGTAGTGACATTGGTGTGAAATATGCAAGTTAGCAACATTTGTACTTTATACTCTGCTTTTAAAATAGAATTCCAATGACTTTGAAGCCAAATTTGACAAGTATAAATATGTTATGTATGCATATTTAGTCACTTAGTACAAGAAAACAAGTAAAAAAATCTACTACAATTAAAAATATCCACCAATGGAAGAGCAGTGATTATTAAGTCAGGTCGTGCATTCCTCATTTTGGCCTGATGTTCGCTCATACTTTCTGAATTACATTTTAATTATCTTGAAATAGGTGATGTTTTAAGTGTGTGAGCTATCTTAATGTATTTGGTTCCTTTTACATTAGTCAGTCAAAGTCCCTTTCAGGCCAGGCCTCCACCTGGAGGCCGGCTACAAGCTCAGAGGGAAAACATAAACTTAACTTTCACGGAACAGGCCTAAAAGGCTGTTCCTGCGTCACATTCGTGTTGAGTGGTGCCTCATATCATCCTGCGGAGCTGATGGAGGTGGGGCAACTGGTGCTGTAGCGCCACCTGCTATAAATATGTGGCAAAGCAATGGCCATCTTCCCTACCCATAATCCCCCATGCAGCTGGAACAGCTCTATATTTCCCAGAACAGTTCCAGCTGCGTGGAGGATTATGGGTAGGGAAGACAACCATTGCTCTGACATGTTTTGAGCTGCTGACAAGTGGCCTCAAAAGCCAAAGTGCCCCAATGAGTTGCTGAAGTGGCCAGTGGGGCTATCACACCCCACACTGGCTGCCCCCAGTGACCCCCGCTGGCCTACCCTGCCTTAATGCCCCCACCCTGACAGCTCCCGCCTGCCCTGATAGCCCCTACCCTGACAGCTCCTACCAGCTGCCCCTGCCCTGACAGCCCCTAACCTGACAGCTCCCACTGACCTCCCCTGCCCTGAGGAGGGGTCATTGAGATTGAGGGGTAATTGGGTGGGAAAGAGAGGGGAGATGGGTTGCTGGCTGATGGCATCATCGTGACGTCACCAGCCTGCCCCTAGCCAACCACTTGTACTGGCTGTACATTCATGTGAAGTGGCTGAGCGCAGTGCTCCACCAATGATCCTTCCCCGAGATGGATTGCAGTCGGTGCCTTGGAGCCAGCCATGGCGCATTCATAGAGGTAAGTCTCCCAATGTCAGGGTGGAGAATCTATACCTTTACATTCGGGCTTTTTCACTTCATGAAAGGGTCTAGTTATGGTTTCTCACACATCACCCAAATTTCAGCTGTATCATTTAAATCACAAGAGTTCCCATTTGTGCTTGAGTACCATGTTCTGGGATGACTAGTCAGTGGGAATTACAGCTGTGCGTGTTGTACAGTTGTGTAGAGTGAAACCCAAATGTCTGCAGACAATGTGATTGTAGTTAAAAACCCAAAAATGCAGGAGGAACTCAGTAGGTTTTGCAGTGGCTATAGGAGATATACAGTAAAAGCCCTGTTACCTGGAATTCAAGCAAAGGGCAGACTCAAGCAATCAGCAAAAAAAATCAGGGAAATAAATAGGTAAAAAATACGGGTTTAAAATTGACTCGCCTCACCATTAGTTCGCTAATCGTGCAAAGCAATCTCAAGCAACCAGAAAATTCAGTCCCCAAGCAATCCCCATAGGTGCCGGTTACCAGGGATTTTACTGTATAACCAACATTTTGGGACTGAGCTGTTCCTCAAGGTCTGGTTGTGTGAACAATAAAACATTATCAAAGGATAGCAATTAAGGGGTAGCTTGCTCATTTCCTCTCCTCTGAATTCAACACCTGCTTGAATCTCATGGTCTGGCCTACAAACTTTTGTGCATTGTTAAATTAAATTGATCTCAGACTATCTTATCTCAATGACAAAGAATAATGTTCCTTAGTTCAAAATACTTCTCAATATTCAATATTTGTCAAGGCAATGTGAAGAAATGAAATACTTTTCTTTCTTTTGCAGTACTCTATCATGTACAACCAACAAAGTCGTTGGTCCAAGAAATGAATATCATCAATTGGAAATTTGATTTTTGAACCAACTCCTTTATTCTGGTGCCATGTGTGGCAACAGCCGGTTTTAATGATTAATTGGACCTTTCTGTATCCATGTTATCATCAAGTGGGTGACGATCAGTCTGACTTTATCAAAACTGTCTACAGATATATAATAGACCATCTGTGCTCGATCAAGGAGGTTACATGCAACTCCACTGCTGTTAATGATTTAACCAACAATAGTTTGATCTTGTGAAATATTTATTCTCAATGGTCTGCTTAAATTAACCCTTTCATTTTCCACTACCATCAATAACAACTGTAGTTTTCTCTTACACTTCACAATGAAACCATGAAAGGATTTATGCCATGGTGAAGAAGCTTGAAAGGCCACCTGATGTATTCTAGGTTCAATTTAATCTTAGGTAGCTGATTCCCATGGCCTTGCTCCTCATAAAATGCAGAATATTAATTTTGCAGTTTAAATTTTAAATGTTAAATTTATTCTAATTTACATTTTTTAATTTAGATTTTAATCTTTTTTAAAATTTAGACAGCATGGCAACTGGCCATTTCAGCCCACCCAATGGCATCCAATTGACCTACAACCCCTGATACATTTTGAAAGGTTGGAGGAAACTGGAGCAGCCGAAAGAAACCCATGCAGACACAAGGAGAAAGTACAAACTCCTTACAGACGTTGTGGGGTTCGAACCCTGCTCCTTCTTACTGGCGCTGTAACAGCATTGTAACTACTACCCTAACAGTGCCGCCTGGTTTTTCCCCAAAAAATGAAACACATTAGGAAAATTCCATAAGGCAGAAGAGTTTTAATGATTTCTCTGCACTGGTAGGTCAAAAGAAATGTTGGAGTAGAAATGTATCGTCTCTGAATGTGCAATATAATCGTGGAACCTCATATTGCAAACAGCATCAAGTCTGCTACTCCAACTTTTTGTGTTGAGTACACAATGATGGACACATTTCTACCCATTGGGTTTGTATCTGTCTCTGATATTCTAGAGTGTGATTATTTGCCTTCCTGAAGTTCCTGCTCTCAGTACTTTGGAAATTCTTCTGCTCATTTGATTGAATCTATTTGATTCTGTGTTCAATGCCCTGTTTTATTTCTGTTTCTTTTTTTTTTGTACTTTATCAATATTGATTACATTCAGTCCACCGTTCATCTTTGAAATGATCCTCTCTTGGTTACCAACATTTCTTGTGTTTTCCTCAGATTTCCTAACATCCATTTTTTGAATATTTTATTTATGATTTTCTAAACTTCAACTCAGTTATCAACATTATCAGTGTGAATGTTAACAGTATCAATATTGACTACAATTAACAGTTATCCATATTTTACAGTTTTCTGCAGAGTTGAAGCTCTTTTCATCACCTTCCCTCTCCAACCCCCACATTTAACACAACACAGTTGCACACAACATTCAAGACACTCACAACATAGGTATAAAACATATATCAGGGTTTTATGGGTTTGTCACGACATGGTGACCAGTGCTCAAGCTGTTTTTTTTCTCTTGACTTTTCCTGGTTGGGATGGGATGGAAGCTCCCACCCCCACCCCCGCCAATTGAGGGATAGATGGGGAAGGTAGGGCGACGAGGCGCGATGCTCTACACTATAATCGTGCTCCTAAGGAATTTAAGTATGGTTGTCAAATTTTTTAAAAAGTATTATACTTTTTCCTCCAGGGGAACACAGCTTTGCATTTCTGTGTTCCAGCGAGTAATGCTCAGGCAGGAATTGGATTTCCAGGGAACCACTATGCACTTCCTGCCCACTGCGAATTGGATTTGAGATTTGGACAGATTCATTGTAAATCTCATGTTCTTTATGTTTCCCAACAGGAACAACTTTGGGTCCTGTGGGAATTCTTTACCAATTTTTTTTATCAAGGACTTCGCCTAGTTCCACCCAGAAAGGTCTCACCTTGGTATATGTCCAGGTTGTGTGCACCAAGGTTCTTGTCTCAACGCCACATCTAAAGCACTGGTCTGACAATTCTGATTTAGATCTGTTCAATTTTTACAGCACCAGGTACAGCTGGTGCAGAAAGTTGTATTGCACCAGCCTGTACCGCGCATTAATGATTGCAGACATACTGGTCTGACACAAGTTGGACCAGCAGCGCTCATCAACTGATATTCCTACATCCAACTTCCACCTCTCCTTTGATTTGTGGAGGCCTGGTTTAGGTTCTCCCGCTTGGAGCAAGAAATACATTGGTGAGATGAACTTCTGTGCATTTCCCCCTTCGAATCATGGCCTCTATATCATTGCATGCTCGTAGGGCCATAGTTGGACCTAATTTGTCCTGCAGAAAATATCTCATCTGAAGGTAGCAATGGAATGTCATATTTTATAAATCATATTTATGCCTGAGTTTTCCAAATGATATTAGTTTCCCCCATTCATAATAGCATCAGGTGCGCAGAGGACTATTATGATGCCATGTGTCTAGGATCTTGTTACCTACTGTCAATGGTATTATTCTATTTGGAGTCAGAGTTTTTTGGGGGATACCCCCCCCCCCCTTTCAATTCCTAGATGTTGGTTATTTTTATTCCAAATGAAGAAAATTTGTTTTAGTATAGGGCTGCCTGTTTTCCCAGATAGCAATTTAGCATTCCATTTATGAATGAGGTCCTCTTTTACTCTCTCACCTACACTTTGCAGGTAATTTTGTGCCTAGGATGGTACATCTCTCTCTTCAAAGAGTGAGACGATGTATCTCAACTGGGCTGCCCAATAGTATTTCTTGAAGTCTGGCATTCGTAATCTGCGAATCTGAGGTCAATTTTTCCATAGAGACCTTGGCTACCTTTACATTTCATATTAATGAGAGTAAATTTTGGAAGAAACACCAATGAGACCCCACAGGCACAGTCTTGGCAACATTTTAACACATTTGACCCTGCCCACTAAGGTTATGGGCAGGGACATCCATCTATTTAAGTCCTCCTCAATTCTTCCAAGCAGGTGATATAATTTAATTTGTATAAATCATTCCATTATTGTCTATTCTGGCACCTAGATATTTAATCCCATTTCAAAACAAGCGTCGCATCACCCTCATCAGTGTCTATGCTCCAACCCTCCAGGCGGAACCAGCAGAAAAGGACAAGTTCTACACTGACCTGCGCAACCTCATTCAACGCACCCCTACAGCCGACAAGGTTGTCATCCTTGGCGACATCAACGCTCGCGTCGGCAAAGACTCAGAAACCTGGCCAGGAATCCTGGGCAAGCATGGTGTCGGCAAGTGCAACGACAATGGGCGCCTCCTGTTGGAGCTCTGCGCAGAACAGCGGCTTGTCATTACAAACACCTTTTTTCAGCAGAGGGACAGCCTGAAGACTACCTGGATGCATCCCCGATCCAAACACTGGCACCTCCTGGACTACGTCCTGGTGAGAAAAAGAGACAAACGAGATGTGCTCCACACCAGGGTCATGCCCAGCGCGGAATGCCACACTGACCACCGGCTGGTTCGCTGCAAGCTCAACCTTCACTTCAAGCCAAAGCCCAGGAACAATAAACCCCCAGAAAGAGGTTCAATGTTGGAAACCTGCAGTCAGACGAAGTGAGAGGAAACTTCCAGGCAAACCTCAAAGCAAAGCTCGATGATGCAATCCGCCTCATGGACTCGTCCCCTGAAACCCTCTGGGATCAGCTGAAGACTACCATACTGCAATCCACTGAAGAGGTACTGGGCTTCTCCTCCAGGAAAAACAAGGACTGGTTCGACGATAACAGCCAGGAAATCCAGGAGCTGCTGGCAAAGAAGCGAGCTGCCCACCAGGCTCACCTTACAAAGTCGTCCTGTCCAGAGAAGAAACAAGCCTTCCGTCACGCATGCAGCCATCTTCAGCGCCAACTCCGGGAGATCCAAAATGAGTGGTGGACTAGCCTCACCAAGCGAACCTAACTCAGCGCGGACATTGGCGACTTCAGGGGTTTCTACGAGGCTGTAAAGGCTGTGTACGGCCCCTCACCCCAAGTCCAAAGCCCGCTGCGCAGCTCAGACGGCAAAGTCCTCCTCAGCGACAAGATCTCCATCCTCAACCGATGGTCAGAACACTTCCAATCTCTTTTCAGTGTCAACTGCTCAGTCCAAGATTCCGCCCTGCTCCAGCTCCCTCAACAGCCCCTAAGGCTAGAGCTGGATGAGGTCCTCACCCGGGATGAGACATATAAGGCAAATGAACAACTGAAAAGTGGCAAAGCAGCAGGTATGGATGGAATCCCCCCCAGAGGTCTGGAAGGCTGACGGCAAAACTCTGCATGTCAAACTGCATGAGTTTTTCAAGCTTTGTTGGGACCAAGGAAAACTGCCTCAGGACCTTCGTGATGCCATCATCATCACCCTGTACAAAAACAAAAGCGAGAAATCAGACTGCTCAAACTACAGGGGAATCACACTGCTCTCCATTGCAGGCAAAATCTTCGCTAGGATTCTCCTAAATAGAATAATACCTAGTGTCACCGAGAATAATCTCCCAGAATCACAGTGCGGCTTTCGTGCAAACTACTGACATGGTCTTTGCCCTCAGACAGCTCCAAGAAAAGTGCAGAGAACAAAACAAAGGACTCGACATCACCTTTGTTGACCTCACCAAAGCCTTCGACACCGTGAGCAGGAAAGGGCTTTGGCAAATACTAGAGCGCATCGGATGCCCCCCAAAGTTTCTCAACATGGTTATCCAACTGCATGAAAACCAACAAGGTCAGGTCAGATACAGCAATGAGCTCTCTGAACCCTTCTCCATTAACAATGGCATGAAGCAAGGCTGTGTTCTCGCACCAACCCTCTTTTCAATCTTCTTCAGCATGATGCTAAACCAAGCCATGAAAGACCTCAACAATGAAGACGCTGTTTACATCCGGTACCGCACGGATGGCAGTCTCTTCAATCTGAGGCACCTGCAAGCTCACACCAAGACACAAGAGAAACTTGTCCGTGAACTACCTTTGCAGACGATGCCGCTTTAGTTGCCCATTCAGAGCCAGCTCTTCAGCGCTTGACGTCCTGCTTTGCGGAAACTGCCAAAATGTTTGGCCTGGAAGTCAGCCTGAAGAAAACGGAGGTCCTCCATCAGCCAGCTCCCCACCTTGACTACCAGCCCCCCCACATCTCCATCGGGCACACAAAACTCAAAACGGTCAACCAGTTTACCTATCTCGGCTGCACCATTTCATCAGATGCAAGGATCGACAACGAGATAGACAACAGACTCGCCAAGGCAAATAGCGCCTTTGGAAGACTACACAAAAGAGTCTGGAAAAACAACCATCTGAAAAACCTCACAAAGATAAGCGTATACAGAGCCGTTGTCATACCCACACTCCTGTTCGGCTCCGAATCATGGGTCCTCTACCGGCATCACCTACGGCTCCTAGAACGCTTCCACCAGCGTTGTCTCCGCTCCATCCTCAACATTCATTGGAGCGCCTTCATCCCTAACATTGAAGTACTCGAAATGGCAGAGGCCGGCAGCATCGAGTCCACGCTGCTGAAGATCCAGCTGCGGTGGGTGGGTCACGTCTCCAGAATGGAGGACCATCGCCTTATCAAGATCGTGTTATATGGCGAGCTCTCCACTGGCCACTGAGACAGAGGTGAACCAAAGAAGAGGTACAAGGACTGCCTAAAGAAATCTCTTGGTGCCTGCCACATAGACCACCGCCAGTGGACTGATATCGCCTCAAACCGTACATTTTGGCACCTCACAGTTCGGTGGGCAGCAACCTCCTTTGAAGAAGACCGCAGAGCCCACCTCACTGTCAAAAGACAAAGGAGGAAAAACCCAACACCCAACCCCAACCAACCAATTTTCCCTTGCAACCACTGCAACCGTGTCTGCCTGTCCCACATCGGACTTGTAGCCACAAACGAGCCTGCAGCTGACGTGGACATTACCCCTCCATAAATCTTCGTCCGCGAAGCCAAGCCAAAGAAGAAAAAGATTGAGACTGAAATAGCTTTGTTTCACCATGACAAGACTTTTAAATTGTAATATGTTAATTTAAGTATTTTGCCTTCATAATTCCCAATTAACATTTTTGTTTAATGTTCAGAAATGCTTTTGTGCAACATTTACTGAGGTAATGCCACATACGTTCTGGCTCCAAGAACAGTGGGTCACAGAGAAAACCAACCTTAAATAAAGATACAGAAAGTCTTTTCAGGCAGAAAACTGGCCACCTTGGCAACCTTGCTGAAGTGAACAGCTGTGTTTTAGTAATGTAGGGCCCAACAACGTAAATGTCATATTAACCATATTAAGGTCACATAAAAATGCTGTTCTAGGATTGCAGTTGTAACAAATTATCCAATGTTTATGTGAACTCCAAGTCTTCTAAAATAAACTGTGCTGGGCAATGAACTCAAGTTACCTCTTTCACAGTGCAAGTGAAAATAATAAGACTGTTATGGTTACAGCTACCACTCTTTCAGTTCACTCCCCTCAGAACAGCTGCCAATAGTTCTGTTCTGCTGTCCTTTCATTTAAAAAGTTGTATCATCATGGTGGCTATTTAACAAATGTTCTTTAGGGAAATGCTGTAACTTACTAGCTGTAATGAATTTAAAGGATGTGCTTTTTGGGATTTTAGTATAACCTTTACTGAATCAATGCTGTTTCTTCATCATTTTGTGCCTAAATTATTACTGGTCATATGATGCATACATATAAGTTTTTCATTATTGCATGAATACCCAAACTGCCCTTCTATGAATGAAATACAGGACCTACTCTCTTAAATTGATGGATGCAATTGTATGCTTATTGAGCTGACCTATGTCAAGGCCCACAAGTGGAACCCTGCTAAATTTTAGGGAGCTATTGTCAATGTGAACAATATTCAGATAAATTATGTATCTACTTAGGACACACTCAACTCACCAGTGTTGTGTTGTAGCATTCCTTTCTTAATTTTAGTCATTTATACCACCTCTGAATGCGGTTTCACTGACTGGTATTAACTTCTGGGCAATTTTATCTTATCAACTGGTACACCAAAAACCATTTTGGCCTAAATCCCACTTATTTTAATTAAACTTTCTAATGAAAGGCCAACAAACTAAAACTTTAACTCTGTTTCCCTCCCCAGAATGCTACCTCAAAAATTAAATTAAAAATTTGTAACTTCACTCTGTCATCAAAGTCTCTTTCCTAGTCACCCTCACTGGTTAGACCATTTTGAGAAATCCTATTAACCCTTTATTCTGAAGGTCATATTTTATGCAACTCTTGCAAATACTTATCAAAATCCTTTCTATACTTTTTCCAATATGTCCAATGATATTTTAAAAACAATGGATAATTATCTTAAAAGCACAAATGTTTTGGTTCAGTTGGTTGTTTCTTTCAGGAAATGAAATGATAATCTCCAATGGTGTGGACAAGAAGGGTACAATGCTCTGCTTAAGTTTGTAACCCTGAGGACTGGGCAAAAATTTGAGAGCCATTAAGTTCAAACTCTATCTTAACAGGAACAGAAATAAATTGTTAATAATCTGGATTGAATAAGAGAGTACCATGAAAGTTCCAGATAGTCATGGAAAACTAAGCTGCTTCTCCAATGCTTCTAAGGAGAAGTCATCTTCTCCTTTAACCCAATATGCCCCATCCGTGATTCCAGTCTAGCAGTAATGTGGTGGATTATTCACTAAACTAACAAGCCACTATGTTCAAGCAGGAGGAAAGAATAAGTACATATCATCTAGCAGCAGCCTTGGCTTGGAACATGGGCATGGAAAAGTTGCTCCTTGCCCAATGACCTTAGAAAATCTCCTCTTAATCATCTCTGGACTGATATTGAAACTGAGGGGGCTATGCTCCAGACTAATCAAAAACAGCCTGACATAAATATGCTCATGGAATCATACTACATAGACATTTTTTTCAGATTGCTTAATCACAATTCATGGTACCCTGGTAAAAATGTAGACAGTGATCTTTCACAGTTTGAATTTCCCTTGCACAAAGAAAGATGTTTGTGCTTGTTGGAGGTCAATCATCCTCACAGCAGGACATTTCTGAAGGAGGTCCTCAAGGCATTTTCTTGGCCCAGCTGTCTTTATCCCTTTTTATACTGCAAAGCCATGGTATTCCCATAGACATGATCTGTCTTAGGAAGCCATCTTATGTGTTCACACAGAACTGAGAAAATCCAGCTCTGTGAGTTAATTACAATCCACTGCTGAGACTACTACCACCCCCCCCCCTCCCCCCCCCCCCCCAGAGGATCAAACATGGGTAAGTCTGGACCACCCAATACACCTTCAATTTTTTTTTACACACAGAGCTTGAAAGGAGATAAAACCAAGCCCTAAAGCTCTGTGTAAAAGGGGCTTTCAGCTGCTTTATCAAAGGCTATTCCTTTATCATATTCAAAAGTGAGGATGTTTACAGATAACTTGCATAATGTTCATGATATTTACATCTTCTCACCATGTGAAAGCCAACATAAAAGCAAAAGAGAGAGCATAAAATGAAACAAAAATTAGTGGGGAAATAGAGGATTGGGAAGTTTTTTAAAAATTATAGAAAGTAATTAAAAACACATAAGGAGGTAAAAGAAGAAAGTAGGCAAGCAAATAATATAAAAAAGGATACAATAAGCATTTTGAAATATATAAGAGTAAAAGAGAGGTGAGAGTAGATATAGGACCATTAGCAAATGACACTGGAGAAATAAAAAATAGGAAGAAGATGACAGAAGAACTAAACAAGTATTTTCATCAGTCTTCACTGTGGAAGACATTAGCAGGGCATTAGATATCAAAGGGTATCAGGGAAGGGAAGTGAGTACAGTTACTATTTCAAGGAAGAAGCTGCTCTGAAAGCTGAATGATCTAATGGTAGATATTCCTCCCAGACTAGATGGATTGCATTCTCAGGTTCTGAAGGAAGTATCAGCAGAGATTGTGGAGGCATTGGTAATGATCTTATAGGAATTAATAGATTCTGATATGAAACAAGAGGACTGGAAAATTGCAAATGTCACCCCACTATTCAAGAAGGGAGGGAGGCAGCAGTAAGGAAATAATAGACCGGTTAGCCTGACATCAGTGATTGGGAGTTGATTGTTAAGGATGAGGTTATGGAATACTTGGAGGCATATGACCAGCTAGGCCAAAGCCAGCCTGGTTTCCTGAATGGAAAATCTTTCTTGACAAACTTATTGGAATTCTTGGAAGAAGTGACAATCAGGCTGGACAAAGGAGATGCAGTGGGAAGTTGTGCATTTGACAAGGTGCCTCATATGAGGCTATTTACAAGATAAGAGCCCGTGGTATAACAGGAAACATATCAGCATAGGTAGAGCTTTGGCTGATTGGCAAGAAGGAGAGATTTGAAATACAGGGATCCTATTCTGGTTGGCTGTCAGTTGCTAGTGGAGTTTCACAGGAGTTGGTGTTGGAGCCACTTTTTTTTATGTTGTATATTAAAGTTTTGGATTATGGGATGAATGGCTTTGTGGCCAAGTTTGCAGATGATATGAAGATCGATGGATGAGCAGGTAGTGTTGAAGAGACAGGGAGACTGCAGAAGGACTTTGACAGATTAGTAGAATGGGCAGAGAAATGGCAAATGAAATAAAATGTTAGAAACTGTAGAGTCATGTATTTTAGTTAAAAAAAATAAATGGGCAGACTATTTTTTCAATGGGTAGAGAATTGAAAATATCCAGATGTAAAGGGACCTGGGATAACCTGAAGGTAAATTTGCAGGTTGGGTCGATGGTGAAGAAGGCATTGCTGGCATTCATTTATAAAGCACTGGTACAACCTCACTTGGAGTATTGTGAGTATTTTGGGCTCCTCATTTGAGAAAGGATGTGTTGATTTTCGAACATTGACCACCACTAAACCACCCCTCCCACCCCCTTCCTCCCCAACAACAACCCTGGGAGTCATCACTGACTAGAAATTCAACTGAAACAGCCACTGTGGCACAAGTGCAGGTCACAGGCTGGGTATCCTTTGGCAAGTGTCTCAGTTCCTGACATTTCAAGGTTTCCCCCCTATTTACAAAACAGATATAATTTGTGTGATGAAGCATCTTGACTTGGCTGGATGGGAGCAGCTCCATCAATATTGTCCAGGAAGAAACAATCGACTTGACTGAAATCCCAGGAACAACTGCTTTATCACCACCACTTAATTCACTGCAGTTGCTCACCCAGGCCACTCCAACAATGACTCCCAAATAGGGAATGTTGATTGCACAAGTTCAAAAGTAACAGGTGATGGGATCATCATCTCTTGCGTGAACTGCTCCAAGACGCACACCATCCTGGAAATACGTTGTGTTCCTTTACCATCGCTGGACCCAAATCCTGGAACTTGTTTCCTAACAGTACTGTGGGAGTACTTTCAGCACAGTCTATTCTCACTGCTGCCATCAGGAAAGAGGTATGGGCCACAAGATTTGTACCATCAGCTTCAGGAACAGCTGCTACCCCTACATCATCAGAATCCTCAATGACAAAGTCGATCTGAGACTCGTTTAAAGAGTTGTGCACTTTATTGATTGTCTTTGTTCTCTCTGTACATTATTGCACAGTCTATTTGTTTACAGTTCTTTTATTTGTTTACATGTTTACGCTGTGAACAGATTACTTTGGCACTACAAATTATTGCCGCACCCGCAGGAAAATGGAATCTCAGGATTGTATGTGATGTCATGTACGTTCTCTGACATGAAATCTGAAATGTGGCGGTTTAAAAAGGTAGCTCACAGCTGTTCTTTTATGGAAAATAGAGATGAGCATGAATATAATACTGGCCTTGTCATAATGATCATGTGCTGAAATATAGATTAAGAAATCTGTCTATATTGAGAAAAATATGAAATAGTTCTCAAGGAAATTTGGATGGAACTGAAGACCATGAACCCCAAAGCTTCATTAAAAATGCAGGGGTTCATAAGGGAAAGGAAGCTAGAACTTTTGATTTTGACATAATGACTAAACAAAGGAAATAGAATGAGTTGGGGATTGATGGACTTTTAGATCTATGTGAATGCAAACTGATATACTAGCAGTGGTTATCCTGAGAAAGCTTTTATCCCTAACTCCAGCACTGATAGCCTGTTATATTTGTTCATATTAAGTGATTTGCAGACCTGTACTAAAGCTAATAATGTTCTGAAAAAAATATTTTGTGTATGTGTGAGAGAGTGTGTGTCTGTGCCTGTGCACATGGTTGGCCAAGCAGTTAGCACAACACCTTTACGGTGCCACCGATCAGGACCGGGGTTTGAATCCCATGCTGTCTGTAAGGAGTTTGGGCTCCCTGTATCTGTGTAGATTTTCCCTGGGGGCTCCGGTTTCCTCCCACTGTTCGAAATGTACCAACCGTGTAGGTTAATTGGGTGTAAATTAGGTGGCACAGACTCATGGGCCGAAATGGCCTGTTACCCCAAGCTGAATGTCTAATTCTTTTTAATTAAAATGTGTAAGAGACAATGACGGGGAAAGTACATCACAGGTGAATATATGAAAAGATGTTAAAGAATTTATAAAATAGAGCTTTCATTCTCCTTTAGACTTGGGGCTCACATTTATGAGTTGAATTCCAAGACAAAAGCAAAGGCAGTTTTGTTTCTAATGCAATAGCATACAACTGACTATTTGTACAGCGTAACTTTAGCTGTATCCCAAGGGAGGGTGATGAGATTGATCAAATGAAAGTAGTGTTCACATAAGCAAGATGGACATTGAATGACCCCTTTCACCTTGTGTTCAACATGATTAGATCATTTTTTGACTGTGTTTTTTTTTAAATATTGCAAGACATTATGCTAGAACCATAAAGTACACAAAAACGAATGAATAAAATGTACAAAAGATTAAATAATCCCTTTGATAAATATTTTTACTTTAATTTAACCTAACAGTATGAATCATTAATTTTGTTTGGAATTGGTTAGAACTCATCTTTGATTTAGAAATTACAGTGCAATATGGTTTTAAAGCTAACTTTTCATTCTGAATGTCTTGTCATTTTCAGGTCACTGGAATTGTATATAAAATCAGCAACTTACTGTGAAATATACATCAATAACTGCATGAAAAAGTAATAGTGTTTAGCAGAACAAATGCGAATGTGTCCTTTTTGAATGTAAACCTATTGCAAAAGAATATTATAAAAACAATCTTACACTTTATTTAAATTCAGTCCAAGAGCAAAGCTGCTGTCATTGCAAGACCAATGCATAAAAGTGCTGTAGAAATGCAACAGGTCAAGCAGTCTCCAAAGGAAGTAAAAGGCAGTCATCATTTCTCCCCTGAGCCTCATTGCAAGAGACCTGAGTGAAATGAATTCCTCATGACACTGGGATTTAAATTAATTTTGAACAGTATGGCAAGAATATTAATAATGAATCCATTGATGTAAATTGAATGAGTTGTTAATTTAGTATTGCCTATTTTTGTAGTATTGGCAAAGAATGTTTCCACCTTTTATTTTGATTCAATGTTAAAATGTTTCCCTGGATCACTTTAATTTATTATCTATGATTGGATAATTAGAGATGTTTATGGAGGCAGAGGGGCGACTGGATGAAAGTTTATAAAGTCATGAGAAGCATTGACGGTCAGAAACTTTTTTCCCATGGTAAAAGTGTCACATAATACACATGTGCTTAAGATGAAGGGGTGGGGAACTTAAAGTGTGGGGCAAATACTTCACTTGGAAAATGATGTGTGCCTGGAAGGGAATGACAAGATTACTGGTGGAAGTAGAACGGCAGTAGAAATTCAGAAGCTTCTACGATGACATGAATATGAAACATAGAAACATAGAAGATAGGAGCAGGTGTAGGTCATTCGGCCCTTCGAGCCTGGTCCGCATTCAGTGAGATCATGGCTGATCATAAAGTTCAGTACCCCATCCCCGCCTTCACTCCGTAACCTTTAATACCCTTATACTGAAGAAATATATCTAATTCCCTCTTAAATATATTTAATGAACCTGCCTCCACTGCCTTCTGTGGTAATGAATTCCACAGATTCACCACCCTCTGGGTAAAGAAATTCCTCCTCATCTCGGTCCTAAATCTTTGGCTTGGCTTCGCGGACGAAGATTTATGGAGGGGGTAAAAAGTCCACGTCAGCTGCAGGCTCGTTTGTGGCTGACAAGTCCGATGCGGGACAGGCAGACACGATTGCAGCGGTTGCAAGGGAAAATTGGTTGGTTGGGGTTGGGTGTTGGGTTTTTCCTCCTTTGCCTTTTGTCAGTGAGGTGGGCTCTGCGGTCTTCTTCAAAGGAGGTTGCTGCCCGCCAAACTGTGAGGCGCCAAGATGCACGGTTTGAGGCGTTATCAGCCCACTGGCGGTGGTCAATGTGGCAGGCACCAAGAGATTTCTTTAGGCAGTCCTTGTACCTTTTCTTTGGTGCACCTCTGTCACGGTGGCCAGTGGAGAGCTCGCCATATAACACGATCTTGGGAAGGCGATGGTCCTCCATTCTGGAGACGTGACCCATCCAGCGCAGCTGGATCTTCAGCAGCGTGGACTCGATGCTGTCGACCTCTGCCATCTCGAGTACTTCGACGTTAGGGGTGTAAGTGCTCCAATGGATGTTGAGGATGGAGCGGAAACAACGCTGGTGGAAGCGTTCTAGGAGCCGTAGGTGGTGCCGGTAGAGGACCCATGATTCGGAGCCGAACAGGAGTGTGGGTATGACAACGGCTCTGTATATGCTTATCTTTGTGAGGTTTTTCAGTTGGTTGTTTTTCCAGACTCTTTTGTGTAGTCTTCCAAAGGCGCTATTTGCCTTGGCGAGTCTGTTGTCTATCTCATTGTTGATCCTTGCATCTGATGAAATGGTGCAGCCGAGATAGGTAAACTGGTTGACCGTTTTGAGTTTTGTGTGCCCGATGGAGATGTGGGGGGGCTGGTAGTCATGGTGGGGAGCTGGCTGATGGAGGACCTCAGTTTTCTTCAGGCTGACTTCCAGGCCAAACATTTTGGCAGTTTCCGCAAAGCAGGACGTCAAGCGCTGAAGAGCTGGCTCTGAATGGGCAACTAAAGCGGCATCATCTGCAAAGAGTAGTTCACGGACAAGTTTCTCTTGTGTCTTGGTGTGAGCTTGCAGGCGCCTCAGATTGAAGAGACTGCCATCCGTGCGGTCCTAAATGGTTTGCCTATTATCCTCGAACAATGGCCCCCACCATTGGAAACATCCCTTCCGCATCCATTCTGTCCAGTCCTGCCAGAGTTTTATATGTCTCTATGAGATCCCCCTCTCAATCTTCTAAACTCCAGCAAGTACAATCCCAAATTGCGCAATCTTTCCTCATAAGTCATTCCTGCCATTCCAGGTATCAGCCTGGTGAATTGCCTTTGCACTCCCTCCATTGCAAGAACATCCTTCCTTAGATAAGGTGACCAAAACTGCACACAATACTCCAGGTGTGGTCTCACCAAGGCCCTGTACAGCTGCAGTAAGGTATCCTTATTCCTATACTCAAACCCTCTGATATGAAGGCCAACATACCATTTGCCTTTTTAACCGCCTGCTGTACCTGCATGCTCACCTTCTATGACTGGTGCACAAGAACCCCTAGGTCTCTCTGCACTTCCCCATCTCCAAATCTATTACCATTCAAATAGTAATCTGCCCTCCGGTTTGTATTATCAAAGTGGATAACCTCACATTTATCCACATTGTAGTGCATTTGCCATTTATCTGCCCAGTCCCCCAATTTATCCAAATCACACTGGAGTTTCCTGACCTCCTCTTCAGTGCACACAACCCCTCCTAGCTTAGTGTCATCTGCAAATTTGGAGATATTACATCCAATCCCCTCATCTAGATCATTAATGTAAATTGTGAACACTGGTCACCGCCTGCCACTCAGAAAACAAGCCGTTTATCCCAACTCTCTGTCTTCTATCTGCCAGCCAGTTCTCAGTCCACATCAATACTTTGCCCCCAATCCCATGAGCCTTGATTTTGCATGTCAGTCATTTGTGTGGGACCTTATTGAAGGCCTTTTGGAAGTCCAGGTACACCACATCCACTGGCTCTCCCCCATCTATTTTACCTGTCACCATCTCAAAGAATTCCAATAGATTTGTCAAGCACGATTTACCTTTTGTAAATCCATGTTGACTCTGTCCGATCCCTTCTCTACTAGTCATATGCTCCGCTATTACATCCTTAATAATGGATTCCATCATTTTGCCCACTACTGCTGTAAGGCTCACCGGCCTATAATTCCCCGCTTTTTCTCTACCCCCCTTTTTAAATAGTGGGGTAACATTAGCTACCCTCCAATCCATGGGTACTGATCCTGAGTCTATCGAGTTCTGGAAAATAATTCTTAAAGCATCTGCTATCTGAATGTCCACTTCCTTAAGTACCCTAGGATGTAGATTATCAGGCCCTTGGGATTTATCGGCCTTCAATCCCTTCAATTTCCCCAAGACCATGTCCTTAGAGATACTGATTTCTTTCAGCTCCTCCCTTGCATTAGTCTCTATGTTTCCCAACATCCTTGGGAGGTTATTTGTATCCTCTCTTGTGAAAACAGAACTAAAGTAAGAATTTAATTGGTCTGCCATTTCCTTATTCCCCATTATATATTCCCCTGATTCTGACTGCAAGGGACCTACTCTGGATTTCTCCAATCTTTTCCTCTTGACATATCTATAAAAGCTTTTGCAGCTGGTTTTTATATTTGCCGCAAGCTTACTTCCGTAATTTATTTTTTCCCTCTTGATTAATCCCTTTGTCCTCTTTTGCTGCATCTTGAACTGCTCCCAGTCTTCGGATTTGGTACTTTTTTTGGCCAATTGATATGCTCTCTCTTTGGACCTAATGCTGTCTCTAATTTCCCTTGTTATCCACAGTTGAGTCACCTTTTTTGGTTTATTTTTATGCCAAACCGGTATAAACGATTTCTGCAATTCTTCCATTAGATCTGTGAATGCTTTCCATTGTCTATCCACCTCCCCCCCCCCCCCAATAAACACCACCCAATCAATCTTACTCAACTCCCATCTCATACCATCATAATTTCCTTTATTTAAATTCAGGAACTTAGTCTCGGTTTTAATTACTTCACTCTCCATGTCAAGTGAGAATTCGATCATATTGTGATCGCTCCTACCCAAAGGGCCTCGCACAACAAGATTGCTGATTAGCCCCTTATCATTACATAATACCCAGTCTAAAATGGCCTGCTCCCGAGTTGGTTCCTCGACATATTGGTCTAGATAACCGTCCCGTAAACATTCAAGGAATTCCTCCTCCTCAGTATTTTTACTAATTTGGCTAGTCCAATCTATATGTAAATTAAAGACTCCCCTGATGACAGCTGTTCCCTTATTGCACGCTTCTCTAATTTCTCTTTTTATGCCTTCCCTCACCTCTACATTACTATTTGGAGGCCTATATACCACCCCCACTAACGTTTTCCTCCCCTTGCTATTCCTCAGTTCTACCCATATAGATTCCGCATCTTCCAAGTTAATATCCTTCCTGTCAATCGTGTCGGTCCCTTCTCTCACCATCAATGCTACCCCACCCCCTTTTCTTTCTTGCCGATCCCTCCTAAATATTGTATACCCTGGGATGTAAAGTTCCCAGGCTTGCCCACCTTGCAACCATATTTCTGTAATCCCAATCAAATCGTATTTGTTTGTCTCAATTTCCACAGCCAATTCATCTACCTTATTCTGAATGCTTCTTGCATTAAGATATAAAGCCTTCAGATTTGCTTTTTTCACCCTCCTTGCTCTTTCTGATTTTTTACTTTCGCTGCCTAATGTAACTTTTCCTATTTTATCTTTCCTGTCCCTTGCCCTATCATACAGGTTCCCATCCCCCTGCCAAATTAGTTTAAACCGCATCCAACGGCTGTACCAAACCTAGCTGCCAATATATTGTGCCCTTTTGGGTTTTGGTGTAACCCATCCTTCTTGTAAAGGTCATGCCTTCCCCAAAAGAGATCCCAATGGTCCAAGAAGCCAAAACCCTGTTTTTTACACCAGCCCCTCAGTCACATATTCATTTGTCTTAACCTTCCATTTTTGTCCTCAGTTGCACTTGGCACAGGTAGCAATCTAGAGATCACCACCCTGGTGGTCCTGTTTCTTAGCTTCCGTCATAGCTCGCTGTAATCCTTTTTCAGTACCTCCTCCCTCTTTTTATCTATGTCATTGGTACCCACATGTACCAAGACATCAGGCTGCTTGCCCTCTCCTTTTAGAATACTCTGGACTCGATTTGAGATATCCCGTACCCTTGCACCAGGGAGGCAGCACACCATGCGGATATACCTATCTGGCTCACAGAATCTCTTGTCTGTACCTTTGACAATGGAGTCCCCAATGACCACTGCATTCCTCCTTACCTTTTTTACCACCGTGCCAGGCTCAGTGCCAGCCACCTGGTCACTGCGGCCAGCTTCTGTCAGGTCATCTCCCTCAACAGCATCCAACACAATATACCTGTTGCTGAGAGGGGTAGCCATTTTCCAGGCATTTTTCTTCCCTCCTCTGACAGTTACCCACTTACCTGACACATGTGGTCTCGGGGTAACTATCTCCCTGAAAGTTGAATCTATTAACTCCTCACTCTCCCTTACCAGCCGCAGGTCCTCAAGCTGCAGCTCCAGATCCCCAACTTGGTCCTTAAGGAACTGCATCTCAGTGCACCTGACGCAGATGTGGCTATTTGGGAGAGTGGAACTCATCCATGGTTCCCACATCTGACACCCAGTACAAAGCACTAACCCCATAGGCATGACTGAGTTAAAATAATGCTGCTTACCTTTCTCCTCGCCTGCTTTCGCCTAAGCCTGTTGAGCCAAAGCCTGGAAGTCCCACTCCTTCACCGCGTCGCTCGCTCGCCAGGCGACTCACCGCCGCTCTCCAGGCTGCTCACCTCCCCTCACTGGGTCGCTCACCTCCGCTCGCCGGGCCGCTCACCTCACCTCACCTCGCTGGGCCGCTTTACAGTAAAGTTCTCAGTGGCAACATTTTTCTGCTAAACAAGCTGTTACCATGATGTACTGAATCCAGGGATAAAGGAGAGGAGGGGTACCCATCATGTGTATGCAACAGTTTTAGTTTGATTTGGACGACATATTTTGGACTGATGGGCCAAGAATCCACAGCACCCAGGATATAATCTCTTCTCACTGCTGCCATCAGGAAAGAGTTATTGGTGCCACAAGACTCGTACCACCAGTTTTGGAAAAGTTGATACTTATTTACCATCAGACTCCTAAACAACAGTCGCAATCAATGACTCATTTAAGAATTCTTACTTTGCACATTGTATATTACTGAATATTCACGTTTTCTGTATTTGTACAGTCGGTTTGTTTACATTTCTTTCTCTGTTTACATTCCTCTCTTTTATCTTGAGTACACTACCTATAAGTAGAAATTCTGCCTGGCCCACAGGAAAAAAGAATCTCAGAATCATTTGATGTCATGTATGTACTCTGACAATAAATCTGAACTTGAAGTGTTCCTGTGCTATTCTATTTTATGTTCTGTTTTCTATGTCCTGAGGGATGAAAGAGGCCAATTTATGCAAACCAATTGCCCAAAATCAGAGGGTTAAATAGTATTGTCATCTTACAGACGAATAATGTGAGTACATCAATTTCATGGCTAAATGCACAGAAAATGTCATTCTGATTTGCTGCTAAGGGCAACTTAAAAAGGTAGATCTGAAAAAGTGCTTGAGAACATTTCCTGAACCAATGATGCCAGGACAGACAAAAGGATTGTGATGTGAAAGAAAAGAATGATTCTCAATAGCAGTGCAGTGCTGTATCATCGTCATTCAGGTGTCTTGCCGTTCGGCATGGATGATCATGTCTCTCCATGCGTCATGATCTCTGACTCTCCGAATTGTAGTTGTAGCCTCCCCTGTTCTCCTTCGGCGAAGAGTCCATCTTTGACTTGAAACCATAGTCGATGTTGAGTTCATGATTGTACAAGGGAAAAATACTGAAAAGGTTTCCTGTTGCTTTCTTCAGTTGCAGTATCCATACTAGATGGGTAGCCCTGGCCATGAATCAGCAGATTCATCTGGCCAATGTTTTTAGTTTTACAACCAGAAATTCCAGTTTGTAGAATCTGCTTGTAAAAACCATCCACCATCTGCTTCATGTGAACTTGATTGGAAGGCTAAACAGGTACTACACCTTGCCCAAGGGTGACCTGTAGGCTATCAGGCAGAAAAAAAACACCTTACACCTCCTTTTGCTGAGCAATTGCACAGCACTGACACCCATATATTTTGCCCAATAATCAGTTCATGCAATATTGCCATGGACATTGTCTGAAAGTGAAAGACATACAAGAAAGGTTAAGCCAGGCAAAAGGAAAGGAAGTCATGCTATTGAATGGAACACTTTATTGTTACTGGAAGCTAACATCTGTTTGTTCTTTGGAACAATAGAAGCATCATTTAAGCAATATAAAGTTACAAGATTATTTGCATTAATTATTGAGTCACTTTCTTCAGTATCTGCAAGCTTCTCAATGGATTCATTTTAGAAAATGAGCTTGTTGAACTTTTATTCTTCCTTAAGATTCTTGTTGTACAGAGATCTTGGGTTAGTGAGGTTTCATTTATCCTGAAACTAGGTCAGGGATATTTTCTGGCTACTCGGGTGCCTGAAACAAGCCAACATATACAGTTGATATATTAAGCCATTTTCAGGCATTGATGTAATGCTCTGTATGCCATTGCTTGAGTTCCAGCATTTAACATTCACACATACAGACCAATTGATGCCAATTGATGCTATAGCTGCTGCAGTAGATGAACATGCTGACCAGTATGTTATGCTTTACTTGTGCATTTAAACAAAAGCTGTGTGCTTTTAAAAAAAAGTACCAAGGGTGGATTTATAATCACACAGGAAATGGTGTACATGCATTTGGAAATAATCTGTTTATTGACTTTGGAAGTGACTTAAATTTGTCAACACATCGTTGTTGAGAATGCACGGCTTGTTGAAATCTTGGGATTGACTCCGCCCGCAGACACAGTATGCAAAGTGTATTATGGCTTGTGTATTGAGTAACCCTTTCCAAATGACCATATCCCTCTAAATATCTTTTGTTGGAGTTTAGCTTAGTGTTTACTCTGTAGATTGCCATACATGCCCTATTTGCATCACGTTCCCTGTCCTCCGTGACCAGTGTTGGCTTCCCATTCTCCAACAACACTAATTTTAAATATGCCTCCTTGTTGTTCAGCCTTTTCGTAGTCTTACTTGTCAATCGCTGCAGGACCCTCCCAGACTATTGCTTAGCTTGCACCAGAACTTTTGTGGTACTACTGACTTTGCCTCATTTAACAGCAAAGCATTCATTCACAAGCAACCTTTTCTATGAAATCTATCCTCTTAATACTTTTAATTCAAATTTTACTCTAATTTGTAGCACAAAATGTACTATGTAAGTTGACATGCAACTTAAATTCTTTGTATTGAAGTCAAAAGAACTACATTTTGGTAGTAGTTTTAATAGATTTCCACTATCATATTTAACGTTACCAACGAAAAATAATTTTCTAAGATTTCTATGTTACAACAAATTTCTTTTTACAAACCCTTTCCAAATCAATCTGATTGACTGTGTTAGTTTAGATGTTTTTGCATTCCTCCCTTCTTTTGTATCTGTATCTGAAGTACTAGTATTTATTTTAGGTTATATTCTGGACATTAGAATACAAGTTGCTATTTTTGTTGCAGAAGTAGAGTGCAAGAAAATGTTAAAAAAAAAATGGTCGCTGACCTTTCAACATTTCTTTCACTTCATGAAGTCAAATTTCCGATTTCTTTTGGTCAGAATACGTACGTGACATCACATACTTTTTCCTGTGGCCGAGGCAGAATTACCATTCATTGGTAGTGCTCAAGAAGATATGTTACATGTAAACAAATTAAGAAATGTAAATAAACTGACTGTGGAATACAGAAAGAAAATAAAATCAATAAAATACAAAAGTAAGAGTCCTTAAATGAGTATCTGAGTTTGTTGTTGTGGAGTCTGATGGTGGAAGTCCAACACCATTGTGAATACATAGCTCTAACAAAGACCAACTGATTCATTCAGTTTATTTTCTTCAGACAAATTATTCCTATATTAGTTCCAATCTCAGGAAGTTAGATAATCATTTGAGAGAGACATTTAACACTGCAACCTCTTGAATAAGAAAGGAAAATACAGCTTGAGCCTGCATTCTTGGTTGTCATTGTCCAAAGTTATTTTCTTTTAAGGATAAGCCTATATCCATCTCTGGTGTCCATCACTGACCAAGAGATTCCTTTAGCTTAATACTCACATATACCCCTGAGCAGGACGTCTGAGGGTGAAGCTACACATGGGAGGTTATTGGAGGGACCGTGTGCTGGAGAATGTTGGAGGATGCAGCCATGCATAGAAGGATATTAGAAAATGGAATCTAATGCTAGAGGACATTAGAGGGTAGAACTTTTCAGAGGTGGATTATGGAAAGTGGAATTGTATGTAAGATGATATTTTTGAAGAGCCACATAACAAAATATGCCCGAAGGATCTTTTCCCTTTACCAGTTCAAAACTACTTGCCTTTGACAATTTTCAATAGGAAATGTATTTCTTGTCCCTACATTAAATATGGAGTAGCCACAGTTTTCTTCCAAAAACCAGGCCAGATGGGGGTCAAATCCTATCTGTGTTGACTTCAGTCAGGATTTGACAATAGCAGAAATTACATTTGTACCTTCATGTGAGTCTCTGGGCAGGTTGAAAATATTTTGACATTTTTAGAAATGCAAGTATCCCTCCAAAGTTGAGCAGTGAGTTTTCGAAGAAGGATTAGAGTCTCAACTGAATATGTGAATTCAATCTTCAATTAATTCTATTGAGTCTTTCAAACTCCATGCAGTTTAATTGATGATACTAAATAGTTCTGAATCATTTGGCTGAGCCAGTAAGTGTGAAGGGTGAAAAGCACCAGTTTTACAAGTCCAAAGACCAAAACTATGCCTTTTCACTAACTACACTTTAAATCAGTGTAGTTGCTCTAGCATCCATTTTACTGATGGCACTTGATTTTATTGAGCTCAGTGGAACCTGTGGTGCGCTGTTGGACAGAATCAGACACACACAAGGTAAAGACTGAACAACAGTCTTTAATCCACAAAGACCTCCACAGAGTCAGGCTGGCTGTGGCTGCAGCAACTCAGTGTGAGGCCTCGGGAGGCCTGCTCAGGCTTATAGCCTGGAGGGTGATTGACACCCAACCGGGTGGGGTTTGATCCTTTCAGGCCAACTGATTGGCAGCCGGCCAGGTGCTGTCCTGTCCACTTACACTCCTGCAGGTACAGAGGTTGCCCCCTGCAGTAGGCTGGCGGTACACTCCTGCAGGTACAGAGGTTGCCCCCTGCAGTTGGCCGGCGGTACACTCCTGTAGGTACAGAGGTTGCCCCCTGCAGTAGGCCGGTGGTACACTCCTGCAGGTACAGAGGTTGCCCCCTGCAGTACACTCCTGCAGGTACAGAGGTTGCCCCCTGCAGTAGGCCGGCGGTACACTCCTGCAGGTACAGAGGTTGCCCCCTGCAGTTGGCCGGCGGTACACTCCTGCAGGTACAGAGGTTGCCCCCTGCAGTTGGCCGGCGGTACACTCCTGCAGGTACAGAGGTTGCCCCCTGCAGTAGGCCGGCGGTGTACAACCATAGAACCAAACTTTAAGAAAGGGCAGTACAGAAAGATGTAGCTATTCGTGCAATGTTATTACAGTGCCAGCAACCCAGGTTAGAATCTGGCACTGTCTGTCAGGAGTTTGTACAGTCTCTCCGTGTCTGCGTGGGTTTCCTTCGGGATTTCCTGTTTTCTCTCGCCCTTCAAAAGCGTACGGGATTTGTCGGTTAATTAGTGTATTTGGGGACATGGACACTTGCTAGGAGGGCCCTGTTACTATGCTATGTCTATGTTTTAAAAAAAATGAAGTGCAACCTGATATTCTGGGGCCTGTTTAATGCAAACAACAAGACAAATTCAGTGTCTTCCTTTGTTACTTTCATTCAGGTGTAAAAACATGCAGACAGATTTTAAATGGATCTGCTGGAAGCAGTAGAATGTGTAATCTCCACCCCCACTCTCGCCTAAATTCCCCAGCACACTAAAAGCTTCAGTCTGCACTTTATCGGACTCACAGAAAGATTGAATTCTTGGGAAGATTTTGATTAGAAAGGGGTTGATGTTATCTGCTTTTAAATGATTTAAGTGCTGGGTGAAACACGACGGCTCCTCACTGCCATTCTTGTTAGTTGTCATCAGATAAGTCATTGCACACAGCATTTGCTGAGAATACTTCACTATGCTGAGAGTTTCAATTGCAGTTATCTTCCGGTTCCTTGCAAGTGCAATTGTGTAACTAAAGAAGTGTAGACCTGATCTTGAAGAATCCACCCTTTTGAGTATCCATGGGCTGCTGATGAGATGACACTGGAAAGTCTGGTGACTGGTAAGTTCTAAAGAAGCTCAGATTTTTTTCTTGTTCTAACAGTTGCTCAAGATTGAAGAGACTTTCCTTGCTTTAGCCAAATATAATCTGTGATTAAACATCACACAAGACTGTCACTCACAATATGAAATCAAATCTCTTCCTGGACCCTCTGGCTAATGGCTTTACAGCAGTGTACAGAGAAACTTGTTAGCCTTTTGTATTATATTATGGACCCATTGTTGTCATATTGGGTATTGCTGTAGTTTTTATGACTCTGGAGTCACCCAAAAGACCTTACTATGACTGCCGATGTTCCTCAGATTAGTCATAACATAAGAGCTTCAAGACAAATGGTAACATCAACATGTGAGTGGACCCAATACACAAAAGTCATCATGAAGAAAGCATGTCAGCACTTCTACTTTCTCAAGAGTTTGCAGAGGTTTGGTATGACATTGAAAACCTTGGAAAACATCAATAGATGTGCAGTGGAAAGTGTGCAGACTGGCTGCATCACTGGGCCTTTTCAAACTGCCGTGTAAAATGGGATTAACCGGGCAATTTGCCTGGTGAGCGTCCCAGTTACATGGAAATTTGAAAGGGTCCAACGGGTCTCTAACCTACCTCAGAGGTGGTCAGGGAATCCAGTTAAGCTTACCCAGGTCTCCTCCATGGCCGATTTGAAAACAAAAATGGCCAACTCACTTACTCCGGTGATGTCAGCTCTGCAGAGTTGCAACGCCAGCATCTGAACATCATGAACTTACGGTGAGTGTGTGACATGTCATTCACCGCGTTATCATGGGGGCAGGATCTTCTTAAATTGCCAGGTTGGTGATTTAGCAAGTAGGTCTGCCTTTGATTTGAAAGGTTCACCTTGCCCCCAAGACCCAGTAATCGCTATCCTGGTGCTGCAGTTTGAAAGGGCCTACTTGTGTGGTATGGGGGCATCAATACCTCTAAGCAGAAAGCCCTGCAAAAGGTACTGGACACAGCCCAGTACATCACAGAGGAAACACTTGCTACCATTGAGAAAATGTACATTGAATGTTGCTGAATTCAATTTAAATTTTTAAATTTAAATTTAGACATTAACAGGCCATTTCGGCCCATGAGTCCATGCTGCCCAATTACACCCGATTGACGTACACCCCCGGTACGTTTTTGAATGGTGGGAGGAAACCGGAGTGCTTGGGGAAAATCCATGCAAAGACGGGGAGAATGTACAACTCCTCACAGGCGGGATTTGAACCCTCGTCATGGAAGCTGGCACAATAAAGGCATTGTGCTAACCACTACACCAACTGTGCCACCCTTCAGATAAGATCCCAGTAGATCATGTCAATGGGGGTGGGGCAGGAGGGGGAGGAAGACCCCAGTGATCTTCTCTGCCACTCTTATGATCCTGTACATTGACCTCCGATCCAATTCTCTACAGCAACCAGACCCCACTGTGATGTAGCCGGCCAAGATGCTCTCGATAGAGCTCCTGTAGTATGGCGACATGATGGTGGCTGATACCTTCCCTGCCTCAGCCTACTCAGGACAAGTGGGGAGATGTTGTGAGATAGGTCATTGTAAAAAGCACTCGGTGTTCTCTACTCTCTCCACTACCAAGTTATTGATGTATAGAAGAGAGTGGTCAATAGGAGAATTTTGTGTTCAGGTTCTTACTGTAAGTTAGGAATTGTGGGCAGGGGTTATGTGGATAATATTGGTCAGGTATGGGAACAATTGAGGAATTAATGTTGGGGAAATAAATATTGGCTGGGAGACCCTGAGCACATGATCTTTTACATCCACCTGAAATTTCCCACGTTATCCAAAAGATAGGATTCAGGCGTTTACATCAGCCACCATGAGGCTTCATCTTTGATCATGAAATCCAGTCTTCAGAAAATGCAGGCAATTAGGGCATCCCCAAAATACCAACTTTCTCGGCTTTACGGATTTAGGCTGAAGAGCCTGTTCCATTCTGTATGACTCTGTGGCTAAGGGTATAGTCAAGATCAACATCATTCAGTTTAGCTGGAATATGATTCCCTTTAGCCAGTCCAAGGCCATCTCAGAGAAACAATGCATATTAAGTTCAAGTTTATTGTTACATTACACCTATTAGAGTGAGATTGATTCTTCCATGAAACTGTCCTGCAAGTCAACATTCATCCAGTCATACAAGTAGTAGGGAAAAAGCAGTAGTGGAGCATGGAGCTGCAATGAAAAAATTCAATTAGTACAAAGGAAGAGAACTGTTGTGCGGTTCATTCAACAGCTTTATGACTGGGTAAGAAACTGTCGTTAAGCTTGTGGATGTGGTTACGAACTAATACCCTCTCAATTTTGTTAGGGACTAAAGAAACATTGTTAGCACTAACAAAGGAAAAGCAATGGCAAAACCAGGTTATTAAACCAAAAATATGAAATTTCTTAATTATCTCTAACTTAAACTCTAACTCAGTGGTTCTCAACCTTTTTCTTTCCACTCACATACCACTTTAAGTAATCCCTGTGCCATCGGTGCTCTGTGATTAGCAAGGGATTGCTTACAGTGGTGAGTGGGAAGGGACAGTTGAGAATCACTGATCTAGACCCAATTGTTACTGAAATATTTTGCTTGAAGAAAATTGTCATTGGCCCATTTCCTTTGGAGTTATGAAACCCTGCACATAACGAGTCAATTAAGTACAACTAAAACAGTGGTTTTCAACCTTTTTCTTTCTACCCACATACCACCTTAAGCAATCCCTTACTAATCACAGAGCACCTATGGCATTTGGATTACTTAAAGTAGTATGTGAGTGGAAAGAAAAGGGTTGAGAACCACTGCTCTAACTTAAAGGCCCAATATGCACAAATGTGTGTGTGTGTGTGTGTGTGTGTGTGTGTGTGTGTGTGTGTGTGTGTGTGTGTGTGTGTGTGTGTGTGTGTGTGTGCGAATTTGTGTGTGTTTTAAAGTCCCAAACACTGAAAAGTCAATTTTAAAATTTTAACATTATTTTAGTCTTGCTTGAAGGTCTTAAATCATATCTTTATATTTTCAGGCCTCTTTAACTCACAATTCTTTTGATGATATGTCTTTCAGAGAAGTTTTCTTCACACGAGTATTTTCTTCTCTTGAATGAAGACTTTCCAACTGCCCTCTTTACCTTAAAGAAACAGTCAGAAGTGAACTTGCTTATTTCAAAGCCACTTATTTTGTGTTCCCCTTTTTCAGGAGTAACATAGGCAGCTTTTCCCCTCTCTGCAGGAAATATTGCTGCTTTCAATCCTGTCTGAACAGGATGGCGAGTTCCCTTAAACTGCCATCTTTGTCTCTCATTTTGATAATATATTTCTTGCAAATCTCTCATGTCACATGTTAAGCAATAATTCCTGTCTTTGACGGTCATAACGTCTCTTGGCACTTATGTGCTAAAAGCATCTCTCTCCACTTACTTGCAGAATCAAAGTAATTAACTTTGTTTGATGTTTGCTTCTCGGAAACTGTGATGCTGCCTTCAGAGCAAATGACAAGGTAGCCCTAGCTATTGCAAGAGCCAAGCTGTCTAAGGCCATCAGGGAAGCAAAGCATGCAGATGCCCAGCACATTCATTGTTACTTCCTGGACAGCAAGGACATGTGATGCATGTGGAAGAGCATCCAGGATATCACCAACCACAACACTACACAATCTGCCTGTGCCAGTGATGCCTCCCTCCCAGATGCACTGAACAACTTCAATGCGTGTTTTGAGGTAAAAAATGACATGGTGGCGAATAAGACCACCTATCCTCTAAATGATCAGGTACTGTGACTTGCAGTGGCCAATGTGAAGAGAGAGTTAAACAAGGTCAACCCACGGAAAGGTGCTGGATCAGACAACATTCCCGCCAGAGTGCTCGGGATGTGCGGCTCAGCTAGCAGATGTTCTCACCCACATCTTTAATATCTCCCTGAGAAGCACCCTGGTCCCAATGTGCTTCAAAGCTGCCAGTGTTGTGTCTGTGCCAAAGAAGTCATCCATGTCCTAACGCAATGACTACTGCCCTGTCGCACTCATGTCCATCGTCATGAAGGGCTTCAAGAGGCTCGTCATGGGAACATCAAGCTTCTGCTGCCCCTGTCACTGGACCCCCTGCAGTTCACATATAGACTTGACCACTCTATGAACGACGCCATCACCACTGCCCTCCATCTAGCCCTTACCCATCTGGAAAATAAAGGATTCATATGCTCAAATTCTGTTTATTGATTTCAGTTGGGCATTCAACACAACCATACCTCAGTACCTGATAAGGAAGTTGAGCCTAATGGGTCTAAACACCTCCCTCTTCAGTTGGATTCTTGACTTCCTGATGGGCAGATCTCAAGTAGTCCGGAACAGTAACAGCACTTCCAAGATGTCACACTGAACACAGCCCCCCCACCCCCTCCAGGGCTATGTGCTTAGTCCACTGCTGTTCATTCTGCTGACCCACGACTGAGCAGCTAAACACAACTTGAACTGCATCATCAAGTTTGCTGGTGACACGACCATAGTGAACGTTATTATTAAGAATAAAGAGTTAGAATACAGAGATGAGGTGCAGTTGCTAATGGACTGTTGTAGAGCCAACAACCTGTATCTGAACGTTAGTAAAAGAAAGAGATGGTTGTCGACTTCAGGAGGGCCCAGGGAGGACCACACTGCTGACCACTGACGGCTCAACCATTGAGCATGCAACTTAATATTTCAATGTGTTTAACTTCTCTTCTAAATAATATTTATGTAAATATGCTCTGTGGTCCTGGAGAAACATTATCTCATCTTTACCCTGTGAGCATAGTATGAATGATAAATAAAGGTGAATTGATTTGACTTGAGGGGGGAATATGTCTAGGGTGGGATGGGTCCATCGAAATGATGGGTTGCCTTTCCTAGAGAGCAGGATGTACATTCCTAGACCAGTCTCAAAATGGAGAACTTTTAGGGATCATATTTTAGGAATATAGGGGTTGTTTGCTTGAGCATTCAAATCAATTCTTACTAGTGATATATTTTGTGGAAACATTATAACAAAAATGGTAGAATTGAGTCATAAATAGTTGATTTTACCTTGCCAGTATGTGCAATCGTTTTCCTTTTTGAATCTTTTGCAAACTTGCATTGAACATTGACGTTGAACATTGACATTTTCATATTTGAAGTTTAGTCAGTCCCACTGATGATGTACAAGGTCACCCTAATGTCATCGCACCCCCCACCCTTTTCCTATCAATAACCTGCTTTTCTGCGATTAGTTCCAAAGTGGATAACAGCACATTTATCCTACATTTATCACTAACCCAGTTTGTATAACTCACAACGGAGGCTTCTTTGCATGTCCTCCCCAGTCACTTCCTGTCACCGAGTAAAAGACTTGCTTATTCTATTCATTTCCTATGTGCCAACTAGTTCTGCATACTGGTATGTTGCCCTTAATCCCTTTAATTTTAACTTCTAACCCCTCTATGGAACTTTATCAAAGGTTTTCTGTAAGTTCAAATGCACCACATCCAATAGCTCATCCTCATCTATTCTGCAAGTTACAACTTTAAAGCATGATTTCAATGTCATAAATCCACACTGTAGTGTCCCTTCCCATGAAGGAATTCCAAATTGCATTTCCCCCACTGCTCAAATTAGGTTTTTTTGTCTGTAATTCCCTGTTTTGTTTCCTCCTCCCTTTTAAACAATGGAAAAAATTATTTGCTAGATCATTAGGAGGACTGCTCTGTTGGGAAATACAGATCAAATACTGTACTTTGTACTGTTGTACCACTGTATTTGTCCTTTAACATTTGCCAGGGGAGCTAGATGTGTAGAATCTAGTTTCTCTACAGCATCCAGCAGATTCCTCAACAAACATATGGCACCAAAAGGACTGATTTTACTTATCACATACTGAGCTTCTTTGAAACAATGGTCATAACTTTATCATTTTATGCTCTCAAAACAGCTTTGTAATGGCAGGAGAAAGAGAATTCACCACAAAAAGATTGAAGTACCTCCACATTCTGCAGTGCTTTGAACTCATTTACAGCAGTGCTGGAAATTGCATGTATTCATCAGCTACAGTATAGTGGGCTTTGCTGGTGGTAATGCATCAGTCGTGAGGTTTTGCAATGTCCTTCTCCAACCGTTACAGAGTAAAGGTGAAGGTTCCATTATTGTCACATTACACTACATTTAGAATGTAACATACATGAAATTCTTTAACTTTTGTCTACTGTGAAGCAGACAGAGAGTCGCCACTTTGTTCAGTGCCCTTCACAGAAATCTACAGCACCTAGGGTTCCTAAGTTGTCTCCCCTCCAAGTACTGATCAGGCCTGAGCCTGCTGAGCTTCCAAGATCAGACAATCTCAGGCGTATTCAGTACTCTTGCATTATAGAGATGACAATGAAAACATTGCCATGTTTTAAAAAAAATCCTTTTGAATAGTGTCCAAAATGTAAACAGTGAAACCAATACAGAGCTATTTAAAAAAATTTTTAGACATACAGCACAGTAACAGGCCCTTCCGGCCGACAAGCCCAATTACACCCAATTGACTTACAACCCCCATACATTTTGAAAGGTGGAAGGAAACCAGAGCACCCAGAGGAAACCCACGCAGACAAGGGAGATGTACAAACTCCTTCCACACAATGCCAAATTCGAACCTAGGTCCCTGGCACTGTAATGGTGTTGCATTAACTGCCGTGCTAACCTGCCACCCTTCACGGTTTCATTGGCTTCATTCATATCAACTTCTTTCCTCCCCCATATATTGGTGAAACTGAGACAGACTAGAGAGAAAAATGTTCTGGGGAACTCCAGTGATTCCAGTCATTTCTATTTTTAGACTCGACTGAACCTGAGAGTCAAACTGTAAGTCCATGTATCAACAAGTATTTTATAATAACATTCAAAAGGCAAAAATAGATTGTTCAATATATTTACTGTCACTTGACTCAGCATCTTAAAAGTTTGAAGACTGAAAGCCAAGCAATCTATCAATCACAGTTGTTAGATATGTATGTTATTCTTATTTTTGATAAGGTTGAACCAACAACACAGAAGTTGCTGGTTGCCTGCACTGTGAATAGCCTGTCATCTCCACCTTTCCAGTGGTGAAGGCAACCAAAAACAAGGCTGGCAAATTGGCCATTGCATGAAGCCTGTATGTGTGACGGACAGAAGAACTTTAATATGAGAGAGGCACCACTATTCCACATGATCCAAATATCTGGGTGATTAAGGAGTGTTCACAATGTAACAGACTTACTGAAATCCAGTTAGAGGTTGAGGGAACTGTGAGGCAAAGTATCCTGATTTAAACCCAATGCTTTAGATAGCATTAAGACAGAAACTCAGTTCATCGCATTATCTGCAGTATGCCAACAAACTTTTTTTTGGCAAATATCTAAATACTTGGATCTCTGCCTTTTGTCTTTCAAAACATTTTTGGCAAACACATTGATTCTTCCCTTGCTTGTTAGTGTATTTCAATAAATCTGTTCAGTTCACATCACATTAGTAGTTCCCCTTTCTGCATTAATGCTGATTTTCTGTGCATGGGTTATCTTAATTGGGGAAGAGGTGTGGGGGAGGGGGAAATGGAGAAGAGACGTTTGCGAGCATACAGAGAAAAACTGAATTCTGCTTTGTATCACTATGTCAATCCTTACCATTACTATAAGCTATAAATGTCACATAAAACTTTTTTATTAAACAATCCCAATTTCCAAGCAGTGCATCACGATTAAAATGTCTCTCAGAAAGAAGACCTTGGCAGGAGTTCAGAATCATTATGTGACTGAGCTTTAATCAGAGGGTTTAGATATTAGACACTGCAAACAAATGCAATTTAACTTTCCTGCCACTCTTCCACCACTGAAAAATTATTCATTTCCCACTTGCCATAGAGACAAAGGTAAATGTATCTACCTCAACTTTATTTTTTTTGGGTCATTTTTGTTGAATGGTTCAAATGAGCTTTTCCCCATCTTGTCGCTTTTGTGCCAGGGAATTTCTTGAGGAGAACATTTAGTCTTAAAAATGTCATAATTGAAAATCACTTTGTTCAGCATTCACTATATGAAATGCATGAAAATCATATGTGATTCAGGCCTTACTATCCTGTATTTATATTATATATAAACTTTATCTATCAATTTATGTACAGCCAATTCATAACTTCACTATGAAAATGCACTCGTAAATAAAAGATTTTCAAAGGTTGATTGATTACAGAATAAATGACCCTGATTAATTGGCAAGTGACCTGATATTTCAACTCCTCCTTCTCTCTCAAGTTTCACATTTTATCTAAGTTTCAAGTGAGATTAACTTCAGAAATATTAAATGGTTGCCATTAATTCTACAACCATCAAAAAATTGCAGATGCTGGAAATCTGAACTAAAACCAGAAAATATTGGAAAAACTCAGTGTGGTGGAACATGGTATTCAGACATGTTCCCCACTGAGCTGGGCAGGCTGGCCCACCTGCTGAACCGGTAGCCCCTCCCCCTAAGACCCCTAACAAAGGCCGAGATCCCCAGTCTACTCCCTCATACCTCCCCTTGGACTTGAGCCAGCAGCATGCTGAGGCAAGCTTGGATCTTTAGATCAATAAAGCCTTTCTTTGGCCCTTACTTCGTGTCTGTGAGGAGTCATTGATCGCGTAACACTCAGCCTGGTCAGATAATATTTGGGAAAGAGATTTAGATTTATATTTATTGTCATGTACCGAGATACATTTTGCATGATTAAAAAAAAAATTGCCACTCTCTGGTGCCACTTTGGATTTAAAAATTCACAGAAAAAAAGAAAAATAGCATTTCAGTTCTGGGATCCTTATTACTGAAGTAAATCATAATGAAAAGTCCCAAATCCATAAACCATTAAAATGTTTTTATTCCACAAATGTGAAATTGAAGATACCCTTTGGAATTTTGAACATTTCCTGCATCATGTGATGGTAACCTAAAACTCTCTTGTGCCTTATATTCATACTTTTATTTCCTTATTGATACATTTGCCATTATTTTCAATTTAAATTTAGATGTACAGCATGGTAAAAGGCCATTTCGGTCACAAGTCCGTGCCACTCAATTAACCTACACTCCGGTATGTTGTGAACAGTGGGAGGAAACTGGAGCCCCCCCCCCACCGAGGAAAACCCACACAGGCAAGGGGAGAAAGTACATGCTTCTTACAGACAGCATGGAATTTGTACACCGGTCTCAATCGCTGGCGCTATAAAGGTGTTGCACTGACCGTTATCCCATCCATGCCACCCCTATATCAACCATGCTGCCCCAGTTACTTTTCCAAAACAAATGCAACTCATATAATTGGCATAAAAATTTCCAATGCAAGAAGCATTGAACTACAAAGCTGGAAAGTTGGTACATCTTATGTATATCAGCTGTAAGAAAGTTATTCCACTTTATTTTGTTGATGCAGTCACTAAGATTTAGAAGATAAATAAGCGCTGATGAGGAAAAGTCAGCATGGATTTGGAAAGACATGTTGAATTCCTGGAGGATGTTTTTTTTTAATGTGGGCTTTTTTTATACATAATTTAATAAATTACCAAAGGATTTCATATGGGCTCCTACCAAAAATAACCACATGAAATGAGAGGCAATCTATTGGCATAAATTGGTAATCTGATAAGGAAATAGGAGCTAAGAAAAATTGATTATGGATAGGTACTCAGATTTGAAGGATGTGGTCAGGGGGGGCTCAGGGATTAGTATAAATTGTGCAATTTTTCCACCAGAATTTTAAAATAATTCAGATAAAGAAATCAAAAATCACAAATACAAAATTGCTGACGATACAAACAAAATAAGGCACAACTTGGTGTGGTGCCCTTCGTAAATCAGCGTATTAAATGCAGGAATTGGGATGTCATGTTGAAGTTGTATAAGGCATTGGTAAGGCCAAATGTGGAATATAGTGTGCAGTTTTGGTCACTGAATTATAGGAAGGATATTATTACTGGCCCAGAGGACCCCAAAACCCAGTAGAAATACAAATTCAGCAAGAGAAATGGTTACTTAAATTAAAGTTACTTTTAATTTTCTTTAACCATAAAAACAGGATCAAACTTTAACTTATTACTATTAACTTAACCTCCTTCTAATTCTAAGTGCACGTGTATGTAATATGTGTAAAAGTTCAGAAAAGTTCTTTGATTCACAATCCAATCTCACTTCTCACTCCTCCAAGTTCACCGGTATCAGGCAATTCTTAGACTATGAACAGAATTTAACATTTATGAATTTTCACTAGGCCCTGGTGCTTAAAGCTAATTGGCTACTGCTTAGGAAGATTCTTGTTGGTTTTCAGAGAAATTTGTTGCTCATTGGACATGCACAAATTGATTTACTTCTCTCAGTCACTTCAGCCTTGTGAAGAAACTTGCCCCATCAGGATTTTCCAAATGATATCCTCTTCTTCTGCAGGTCACCATAAAGTTCTTTATGTTTCCCTTATTTCAGGAGAAACACTCTAGCCAGCCTTTTCCTCTTGTAAGGACCACAAGGTTTTTCAACAGGCTGAACTCAGAACTCACAACCCATCTTCAAAATGGGTTTTCAACAAGCTGCCAACTTGCCATGACTCCAGAAACCAATTCTCTCTCTCTCTCAGAAAAAAAACCTGTCTGGTCTCCCCTCTCTCTGCTTGCAAAACCAAGGAGAGTGGCCGATGCCTGAGATCTGACTCCAAATCTTCCCCAGGCCTACCGCGCACACAAACCGGGGAGTCTGTTCTTAGAACAGCAATCTGCAATCAGACAGATTACGGCACTGGACCCAGACTTTTGAGTCTGTTCATTTGTTGCTTTCAAAACAATAATCCATTACTTTACAGAATGTCCAATTAACACCAACTTGTGAAGTCTCTATAGGCATTCTTCAAAGACACTCAAACACTGGACTGTCTGAGCAGAGCTCTGGCATTTTAAATAAGATCTGCTTGTTGAAGTGTTTGTGTTTGTTTGTGACCTACACTACCCCCACAATCTATCTCCTTCAAAAACATATCTATATACAATATAAAATATAATATAATCTGTCACAATATAAACAGAATAGAGAGAGTGCAGATGAGAGTTACAAGAATATTGCATTGGTTTCAGGGTTTGAGTTACAGGAAAAGGTTGAGCAGCTGGGACATTATTCCCTGGAGTGTAGAAAATTGAGGGCAAATTTGATAGAGGTCTTTAAAATTATGAAGGGGACAGATAGAGTCAATGTGGACAGGCTTTTTCCACTGAGAGTGGGGGAAATTTAAACAAGAGGCCATGGATTGGGATTGAAGGGGGTAAAGTTTAGGGAAAACATTAGGGGGAATTTCCTCATTCAGAGGAGGGTGGGAGTATGGAATAAGCTTCTCGTTGAGGTGGTACATGCGGGTTCGATTTTAATATTTAAGAAAAAGTTGGATAGGTATATGGATGAGAGAGCTGTGGAGGGTTATGGGCTAGGTGCGGGTCAATGGGAGTAGATGGGAGAAGATGTTCGGCATGAACTAGAAGGGCTGCACTTGCCTGTTTCTGTGCTGTAATTGTTCTATAGTTTATATAACTCCGATTATCCAAAATGGTCAGGACCAGGCCTACTTTGGATAAAATTGTTTTTTCGGATAACTGGTAATTTTTTAAAAACAGCCCAGTAGCAACAGCAAATTACTTGTATCAATGTATAAACAAAAACAAGCAAAAAGTGAAGGCCTTTTAAGCATTAAAATAATCTTTAATTCTCACCAAAAAAAATGCTGGCCACAACACCAATCACTGAGACCTCCCAACCACAAGGTGCATCGGCGGGCTCCTGTCTCCCTGGTCACTGGAATTCCCGATGCCTGAGATCTGACTCCAAATCTTCCCCAGGCCTACCGCGCACACAAACCGGGGAGTCTGGTGTGCCGAGGAGGGAGGGAAGGGGATAGGAGAGAAGAGCAGGGGAGAGAATGCCTCTGAGTCCCAGGTCTGTGCAGTGGCCTGGGAGGCCACTCTCCTTGATGTCACAAGGACAAGGGATTCTTCTGACTGCTTGCAGCTGGGAGACAGTGGCATGAAATTTGAGAGGGAGATTTGGAGAGAAAAGTCAAAAGGTAAAGAAAAAATGGAACAAGAGAGGGGAGGGAGTTAGTTATCTGAAATGAGGGCAACACTCATTCTAATTTCATATCGAGTTAATTTTTTTTCAATCTGTGAGGCCAATCCGGCTCCGAAAAATTTTGGATAAATGAAGATTTCTGACTTGTTTCGGATAGTCTCATGTATCTGAATTTTTAAATAAAATCTGGATAAATGAAGATTTTGGAGAATCCAATTTTGGATCATCAAAGTTGTACTGTAGTAACATAACAGAGCAAATAGGTAGATGGTGCAGAAAGTTGAAAAGGGATGTTATTAAATTGGGTAGGTGGCTAAAAATTTATCAGATAAAGTTCTGTGATGGTGAGTACAGATTACAATTTATAAAGGGGAAATGGAAAACCATAAATCAGCAGGAAAATTCGTGGGTCTAGTGGTGGAAATCATTAACAGATTGCTGGTACATAGTAAATATAAAGTCTACACTTCATCAGCTCTTCGAAATTATGAAAGAGCTGCAATACAAAGGAATCAGAAAGATTAAATTTTGAAGACAGTCTCCAAAGATAAGGTTTATTTTTACTTGAATAGAGAAAGTAAGGTGTGATCTAATTGAGATGATTAAGATGATTGAAAGGTTTTCAAGGGTAAATGAAGCAAATGATGCACAAGATAGAGAAAATCCATCTGCCCTCTCACCCTTCTCAACTGATAAGATATGGCATTTCTACCAGCTGGAATTATAGAATTAAATTAAGATGAAGATCAGCCATGACATAATCAATCAACAGCATTGATTTGAATGAATGGATAGCTTACTTCTGTTTCTGTGTCACAGGTCTTTTATGCAAAATCTTGATCAAGTTGAAGAATGATTGGGTAGTACCTTTCACACTACCATATGGAGTGCTTACCAATATTAACACAATACAGTGTTTGGCATTATTAATATGATACATGATCATCAGTCAGCATCATGCTTCCGGACATAAGACTTTTTAGTGCAACGATTTAGAACTTGCGTATCAATGTTCAGCTTCCAAGCTCCAAAACACCTGTTGTGACACATTGATCAAAATCTCTGGGATAATTGACAAAGGAGCATAAATGAAATATTTAATGCATTGGGGTGAAAAGAGAGACCCATATCTTCTCCACCTCAGCCCAAACTTCCAAGCACCAGTAATCTGTTTATCGTGGAAGAGATTAAACGTGCATTCTGTTTTCATTCAGAGTGCTCCCAGGGTTAATCTTAAGGAGGATTTCTCTTCTTGGTCACAATATAACAATTAAAGTGTTGCTTGGACAAATGGCACATTTATGGGAACGGTTAAGGAAATCAAATCACAACCATGTAACCCAGTTGCTTTTGCTGCTTTCTATAATCTATCTACATCTGGTGACTCATGGGAGGCCTATCGTATGGCCCAATCAAAGTGATGACACCTTTGTTCTTTCTGATCTCTACCCACACTGCCTCAGCAGTTAAGCCCATCTCTCAACTGTGACACTCTCCCTAATTAGCACTGCTCTGGCTCCCCCTCATTTACCTCCTCCTGCATCTCATCTAAAGACACAAAGAAACACAGTTTCTGAGCCTGTCCCTCAGCCTGATTTTTCTTTCTCTGCTTTCTTCACCACCTTCTCTCTTTCTCTCACTCACTCACTCTCTTTCTTCTTCTCCCCTTCTCACTTTCTGTGCCCCTCTGTCTTCAACATTGAGGCAGGCCCTTTGGCCCAACTGGTTCTTACTGTCCGAGCTCATTCCCTCTGCCTGCATTTGACCCCTTATCTATCTAAGCCTTTCCTCCTCAGTAAAAATATTCAATTATATTTTGAAAATAGAAAATTAATTTAAAATTAAACAGGCATCCATATATTTTGGAAGAATAGAATGTAAATGAGTTCAGAATTTACACTGTTCCTGAAAGAAGGCTTGGATTTGTTTAACTTTACAGAGCTTTTTAAATTCAGCTGGATGACTTTTCACACATTTTAACATTACAAATATCCCCAATTTGAAAAGAGATATTCTAAGATGGAAACATCTCTGCTCTTGTTAACCTCACAGGAGAAAAGAAAAGATCCATCTTGGCCTTTTCTCTGTTCTGGAATTTTCTCCTCTCAACCCTCATTTGAAATTATGTCTGACTTTCCAACAACACACAGCCATAACAAAAAGTCTTATTAATTTGGCTAGTTTTTTTTTAAATATAAAAAAAAATCTTTATTCATGAAATATATATTCAAGAAATACAAAACAGTATTTGGCTTTCTTTATATTCATAGTACCATCCATTCTATTGATTCATAGTGTTGGCGTCAATGCACTTTAAGTATCATCAAATTGATACATTTGATGTACAATGCACCAAGGCCAGTCTTTGAGCAATACACCTTTCAAGTACTTGCAGGTCGCTCTCACAGAACCCTACTCTTTAATATCTAACAGTGGCAAATTCTTATATTGCAGTTCTTCCCCTCAAAGTGTTTAGACATACCCCAGCAGCCTGTAATATGCCAAGTGACAACTTTTCCTTATTGAATTGGAAGATCAACAAGTTTTTAATGAACCAAAGTGCAACTTTCACAAGTAGATGATTTTGAAATTTGTACTTGGGAACAGCCCTCTAGATCACAGAGTCCTCTGTTAACTGGCTGCTCGAGATGAGGCAAGGACCTTCTTTGAAATGCCACAGTTCATAAAGCGATGGATGATCATCTCATCTTCATCACCACCATTTTGATAGCAGCTTGTGTTGGGAATGAGATGAAGGTTGTGTGCACGGAAGAGGGGGTCAGGAAGCTCCAGTGTGATTTAGATAAATTGAGGGACTGGACAGATACATGGCAAATGCACTACAATGTGGATAAATGTGAGGTTATCCACTTTGGTAATACAAACCGGAGGGCAGATTACTATTTGAATGGCAATAGATTAAGAGATGGGGAAGTGCAGAGAGACCTAGGGGTACTTGTACACCAGTCTCTGAAGGTGAGCATGCAGGTACAGCAGGCGGTTAAAAAGGCAAATGGTATGTTGGCCTTCATATCAAGAGGGTTTGAGTATAGGAATAAGGATATCTTACTGCAGCTGTACAGGGCCTTGGTGAGACCGCACCTGGAGTATTGTGTGCAGTTTTGGTCACCTTATCTAAGGAAGGATGTTCTTGCAATGGAGGGAGTGCAGTGGCAATTCACCAGGCTGATACCTGGAATGGCAGGAATGACTTATGAGGAAAGATTGCGCAAATTGGGATTGTACTTGCTGGAGTTTAGATTGAGAGGGGATCTCATAGAGACCTATAAAATTCTGGCAGGACTGGACAGAATGGATGCAGATGGGGTGTTTCCAATGAAGGGAAAATCCAGAACCTGGGGCCATGGTTTGAGGATAATTAGGCAAACAATTTAGGACCGAGATGAGGAGGAATTTCTTTACCCAGAGGGTGGTGAATCTGTGGAATTCATTGCCACAGTGGACAGTAGAGGCAGGTTCATTAAATATATTTAAGAGGGAATTAGACATATTTCTTCAGTATAAGGGTATTAAAGGTTACGGAGAGAAGGCAGGGACGGGGTACTGAACTTTAAGATCAGCCATGAACTCGTTGAATGGCGGAGCAGGCTCGAAGGGTCGAATGACCTACTCCTGCTCCTATCTTCTATGTTTCTATGTTTCTATGTTTCTAAGGCTATGCAGGAAGAATATAACCAGAAAGGCCTCTCTCCCTCTCTCTCTCTCTCTCTGCCAGTCAAGCTATGTCTTGGTGCTTGTTGGTGAGTTCTAGTGATGAAACTAAATAGTTTTAGCAGTATGCTTAGGGAACCATTCCACAGAATCCACAGGATCATATTTCCTGCTGCTTGCCAACTGATGAAGTCTGTGATCAAAGGCATTTTTCTGCAGAAAGGCAGGCCCATCCTTCACAACACTAGAGGTAGAATGTGAGTTTGTAGTAATACATGTTGATGGAGTTTGATTCCTCACACAGCTTGAAGCAGCCACATACAAAGGTAGGCAGCAGAATGAGGACAATGTTGAGTGCATTTTTCCACCCATTCTCTGGAGATGAATTCACCATGAGCCATTGGACTCACTAAATCTTGGATTTCCAGGTATAATAAACAATGGCTTGGGTGACTGCTACGGTGTAGGAGCATGATATATACCACACCTGTGACACGTATAGTAATGTGCTAGCATTTTAATGACCAGGTTACTTCTCACCATGAAGATGGAACTGAGCTACCATAGTCTTAATTTTTGTTGGACCATGCCAATCTGCTTGAGCCATACATGCTGGCTTCTCTGAACCAGATCTCAGCACCACTCAAATGGTCAGACTTGACATTGAGAGAAAGAAGGATCATTTGGGACAATTGCCAAAAAGCATCACCTCACTCATACTGCAGTTGACACTGGCTCTCAAGGACAGTTAAAACTGTTTTCAGACTCCAATCAATCTCCAGACTGACCTTGATCTGAGCAGAAACATCTCTGCTCTTGTTAACCTCATGGGAGAAAAGAACCATCTCGGCCTTATTTAGTCCCTGGAATTTTCTCCTTTCAACCCTCCTTTGAAATTGTATCTGCTTCAGAGGAGCCACCATGTCTGGTTGGAGCAGATTGACACAGTCCAAACTCTCCCATTTATTATTGCCTTTGACCTTTGTGTAGATTAGCATAGAAAGATTATGTCAGTTTACAAGGATGTTATTGAGCCATCCTTTTCCTTAATACTGTGATGAAGTTCAGGTCCACGGACCAGAATATGATTTTGGAGAATTCTGAGGCAAAGAATGAGGCTTATCAACTCTTTGCCTCATAGGGGTCATTCCTCACATTCACCTTTATTGACTGAACTGAAGAAGGAGAAGATCTCACAGCTTTGTCTGGGGTTTACAGAATTTCTTTGCTCTTGCTTTCTTCTCATATTTGAGGATGAAGTATTTCCAGATTTTTTCTTTATATGCTTCATCAGGGAATCAAAGAGGTCATTTTAATTCCTAGCCTTACTTTAGGTGACAGTCAGCCAAAAGAGACAATGGTATAAGAGGAACTTTGGCATGACATTGTTGAATCTGACCTCAAGGAAGTCTATCCAGGACCATGCGGTGCTGCTTTGTCCTGAACAAGTGAATTACTCCATTTGCTGGGTTGCTAAGATCTTCACACCAGTGGCATCTTTGACTTGATCCATCAGGAGGTACAGTCAAGTCTGTTCAGCACTGATGGATAATCCAGATGCATCCATCTGAGATCATTGTCCAGAATAACTAATAAGGGTCCTGTCGGCAGCAAGGACAAGAGAGTGGGACAACACTCTAGTGGCACCTCTTTATGTGCCTCTACTGTAAGCAAAAGTGACAAATTTGGGGTATTTATGTACATGATAATAAAGGAATCTTGAATCATGGAATTTTGGAATAATCACAAAAAACAACAAAAAACCATAGCGGGGGAAACGTTGATAAACAAGTACAAAATGCTGCATGGAAAATAGATTTCAAAATTCAATTCAAGTGTTGGTCAATACATTGAGAACTCCTTCTAATGCGGATTCATTGGGAATTGAGGTGACTCATGCAAATGAGCAATTACTCCACTGAAAAGGCAGATCATTATTACCACAATTGCTCTGACACGTAACCAGTGGGGCATTAGCATCATTTCCACAGAGAATTCAAAGAGAGTTCCAGAAATAGATCGAAAATATTCAAATTCATATGACTAGTGATATAATCAATGCTTCATTAAACTTTTAAACATGCAATTTTTTTTACAAGTTTTTTTAATTTATGCATCTTTAGTGGATAACATCTGGAAAGTAAGATGTAACTTAAGCATTAAAAGCAAAGGAGTTTCAGGACATAGCAATTGAAATTATGCGGTTAGTATATACATCCACTTATAAACAACCAACTACTTGTGTTACTGGGCATGTGAATAAAATTCTGAGAAATGGGAATTATTTTCCTTGGGACATTATCCTCTTCTTCATGTGATGTATTAGTCATATGCTTGATCAACCTTGAATGAAGGTCTTTGTGAAGCCAAAATTCTAAGTTGACCCATCTAATGAAGCTTAAAAGCTGGCTTCGTTCCTTTTTTTCTGGCAAACTGTCAATTTTGGGCTCAAAGTTTGTATTTCAATGGTGAGAATATTTTTCCATTTATGGCATCCTGAGAACTATTATCAATAGGTCCAGTTTATACAACAGCACAGGTTGAACCCCATGTAAAATGACCTCCTTCTTCTAATTATCCACATTACCCACATTCTCATAACTGTATTGCATATTTTACTGATGTGGTCACTTTCATGTTTAGAGTTGAGCAGCATTGGAGTAATTTATGCCTTGATGAAGGGCTCAAGCATGTACATTGGTTATGTGTTGTTATCTTTGCTATATGAAGTGCACTGTTTGATCTGCTGAGTTTCTCCAGCATCGTGTGCTTTTACTTCGATCATGGTGCCTGCAGACTTTCGCGCTTTTCTCCTGGGAGCAGCCTCAACAGTTTTCTCTGCACTGGGGTTCCAAAACTTAGATATCAATGTAGTTTACGGCATTCCAGAGCTTTAGTAGGAGTAAAAACAAACAAACTTAACAACATTACTATTCATTGTCAACTTCCTCATGACTTCTGTGGCTAAGTGAGCGTAGGCCCAGAAGTTTAAAGTTTGGGCAATATAAGAGACTGGGGACATTTGGTTACATGTATGAGGCCTTTGCACATTTGTACAATGCAGTTGAGATCCCTCAATACTTTGTACCTCATGGTGCAATTGCTGCTTAGGTCCTCTTCTGCTCCGTAACACAACATTCATTAAAGAAGGTGTAAAAATGTGTTTCTTGCACTTCCATTTGCTATAAATATAGTGCAAAAAAATTAGTTGTGATTGGATCCAAAATCTGCAATTCCACTCATACATTTCCAGATATTTCTGATATAGTCATAGAATCTTGGGTGTGTTCATTTATAGTGCTTTAGAAAATATGGGCACATTGCAAGATACCCCATAAAGATAATGGCTTGATCCATTGCTGGTCAAGTAAGTGAAAATGATGATTCAGGATGGAGATGAAGATTCTGCTTGGATGGTGCCAGAACTACAATCTCAACATCATTAAGATTAAGGAGGTTATTGTTGGTTTTAGGAAGGAAAGGCCTACGGACCACCCATCACTCTGGATTGATGAGAAGGTGGTGGACAAAGTCACAACTTTCAAGTTGCTAAGAGTCCATTATCTTTGAAGACCTTTCCTAGAGTCAAACATGAAAATTTGCAGATGCTGTGATTGTAGTCAAAGGACAGAAATGCTGGAGAAACTCAGTGGGTCTGATAGTGTCCACAGGAGGCAAATATGTATTACTGACCTTTCGGGCCTGAGCCTATCCTCAAGGTATGAGATATAAAAGACAGGTGTTTGAATTAAAGGCTGGGGAAAAAAATGGGGGGTTAATAGGAGGGGGTGGAGTACAGACCAACAGACAAAAGGTGTTAATTAGATGTGATCAAATGAAAGGTGCAGATTGATTTTGGCTCTAGAAAAGGAGACAGAAGGAGGCAAAGCTTGAGGAAAGAGAGGGAAGAGTATGTCCTGTTGGCATTAACATTGACTTCTCCAGTTTCCATTAAACCATCCTCCCCCCCCAACCCTTCTCCCTATGTCTTTTCCTTTAGTTCTCTCTCTTCCCTTTTCCACCCTGACTCCTTTCACAAAGCCAAAATTAATTCTCACTTTTCTTTTTTATCATATCCAATTTTAACACCTTTTGTCTCTTGGTCTGTACTCCTCCCCCTCCAATTCTTCCCCGTTTCTTTCCCCAGCTTTTAATTCAGGCACCTGTCTTTTTTTTTAATACCAGGCCTTGAGAAAGGGTTCAGGCTGAAATGTCATTAATATATCTTTCCCTCTTCTGGATGCTGCAAGACCAGCTGAGATCCTCCATCACATCATTTCTGTGTTTAGACCTTGCCTGAAGTTAGTTAGGAAGATGACTCCACTGCCTTCCAAGTGGTAGCATTTGAATTCTGCAACCAAAAGAAATTTGTCTGTTTTTCAATAAATTCTGGGCTCCAGTTAATTACAAATGGATTAAATTTGAAGCCGAAATTATTCATTAAAATTGTATGAGTCACTTCAACCTTGATACAATATGAGTGTCTTCTTAACAAGAATGCAATTAATACAGGTTGAATCGGAATGAAACTGGAACATTAAATTGAGAATTGCAAACCAATTTCACTCATTCTAAAGGAATTAGAATCCCATCTTCAGCTAAATATGTTTTATAGGGAAGCATAGTTTATCTAACTGGCATACCAATTATAGTTTGGAAATTGTTGAGTACAATTATTTACAAATCGATCTAATTAATGTCCTTACAAAGCAAAATTATACTCAACTCTATATTAATTGATGTTCCACTGCAGTCAATAGGCAAAACTTTAAAAGAACTCATCCTCTTCGCAACAATAGAAAAAATGTTGTCTGTTACAAATCACTGGCAAATATAGGGAAACAAGGATTTAGTGATCTGTTGAGGTATAATTGAACAAGTTGACACAGTGATATCGGTTGTGTGGTTCTTACCCCTCAATCTAACCTACACCCCTGCTTCCTTTTCATACTCATCTCCACAGAAAAAATGTATTTGTTACCAACTCTAACAACTGCAATTTAATGATGGCATCCATCTTATCAATGTTAATATATTTTTGGCCATTTAAAATTAATTATGTTTCTAATGAAACATTCCACTGTTGTAGCAAGGGGCAAGGAATGATGTGCAACATCACCATAAATAAAACATTATTTCACATCACCTTCCTTGGCAACTGAATTAAGAAAGCTCTCAGGTAATCACCACATTTTATATAATTCAATAGCATTAGACATTTTATGATATGATTTTAAACCAATGTCTGAGTTGCTTTCCACATAAATATTTCACAGAGATTGTGAAGAAAGCCATCTCTAGGTCGCAATTCTTCCAAATACTTCATTGCAAGTGATAAGCAATATGGTAAGAAAAAGTGGAAAGTTAAAAACAAATTAACTTTGTTATCATATAATTTTCAATTCTTTATGTAATTTTCTATTATAAGAATAGGTGGAATACATTGAAATGTTCATTTTAAAATGTGTCTACATAAAGAATTAATTATTATTGGTGTGGGTGTAAATGCTAGCAAGGGTCAAAGTTCAAAGGTTCATAGTTTGAATTTATTGTCAGAGTGCACACATGACATCACATACAACCCTGAGGTTCTTTTTCCTGCAGGCCAGGCAGAATTTATACTTATCAGTAGTGCAAAAAAACTGGACTCAAGAAAAGATATGTTTACAAAGGAGAGAAATGCAAATACAGGAAAAAATAATGCACAAAGTAAGGGTCCTTAAATTAATTGTGGAGATTGAAGGTGGGGGGGTAGCACCTGTTCCTGAATGTGGTGGTATCAGTCTTGCGCGACAGATACTGGTACCTCTTTCTTGATGGCAGCAATGAGAACCAGGTGGTGAGGGGATCCTTGACGATAGCTGCTGCTCCTCGACTGCAGCATTCAATACAGATTTTCTCAATGTTGGGAAGAGTTTTGCCTGTGATGCATTGGGTTGTGTCCACTTCCTTTAAATTTAAATTTAGAAATACAGCACGGTAACAGGCCATTTCGGCCCACAAATCTGTGCAGCCCAATTTACACCTCATTAACGTACACCCCGTAGATTCTGAACAGTGGGAGGAAACCGGAGCCCCCAGAGAAAATCCACACAGACACAGGAAGAACATACAAACTTCCTTACAGTCAGCGCAGGATTTGAATCCTGGTCAGGTCCCGATCTCTGGTACTAACCACTATGCCAACCTGCTAGTATCTTCTAGAATCGTGGCCTACATTATAGATTTTGGCTTTCTTTTTCTGATTTATTTAATTAGCTAACTTTATAACCCCTCTCTGCTACAATCAGTTATCACTTGTCCAGGTATTTTGTTTGCTAGTTCAGTAATGTGAAAACTATGCTATAATTCCCAGATGTGTAAATGTGAAGGAAATAAAGAATTGTACTTACAGATCTCTGAATTTTCTCAAACACTTTGATAATACTATAGTATTGATTGATAGATAGATAAAGTAGGTTCACATATTGGTTGGAACAATGAGATCAGTCCGTTCGCTTTTGACTGCACTATTTTTATTTCAATCCACCGACGGGCACATTTAATGGGACCATGGCAGGTATTAGCTAACATTTCCCCTTAAAGGTAGTATCTTCCTCAAGTATGAACTAATTTTTCAGACTAGACTGATTGCACCTCTGCACAGGATTTGAACACCTAACTTTGATGCTGAAATGGTATTGCCAAGTTAACGTCAGATTCCTGTTAATGTTGCAACAATTTTATGCTACACTAAGCAATTAAAAAATCTACGTAAAATAATACAAATTTTTTAAAAAATCAAAACGGAGGCATCTAAGCTGAAACAAATAAATCTACAAGGTACTTGCTCTGTATGATGCTGAAGCATGGTTCACAGAGCAAATCAAATCCAACGCCGTGATATACTTCTATAGGTCATGGAAAGTAACCTTTACAAATTATTCCAAAAATGTGAAAGTTTACCCTCATGAAATTTATATTGAAATAATGCAAATTACTGATTACCAAATGTGCTTTTTCAACTCATGAAAATTGAGGCACAGATATATTGTAGGAATGCAAACCTCTGTAATGTGGGGATTGCCTGTATGTATTGGTTTGACTAAAGTTAAGATCAAATAATCAAGGACATTGTATGCTTAATCTTATGAACATTTTTTGCAACCCTCTTGTGCTTTCATCTTTCCCCGTGTGATCTGAAGTTAGTTATTTGTCTGCATCAACAGTCGTGACTGGAGATGATGCATCATTAGATTTGTGCTTAGGCTGGTTGACGGGAGCAAAGATAAGGTCAGTATTAAACCCAAAACCAAACATCTCTCTTGAGCTTAGCCATGATCAAGAAACATAATTTGAGACGATTTGTGAACAGAGCAAATAAAATCGAGATGTTCTAATGCAAAGCATGAGTAATTTCTTAACTAGTTATATTTTTACAAACCCAAATTTTGAAATGGGTTGAAACAATTTTGGTTTCTGTGTTTCAGGCAAAGTTGCCTTCCGTTTTTTCACCATCACATGATTCTTTCTCACAGAGGGCACTAGTATGGAGCCAGAGAATAAGACCTAGAAATAAAATCCAGCAACAAACACAAATGATAATCCAAGGGAATGAATAAATGGCATGTTAGGCAACATGAGGTTTATTTTGGAAGTTTTCTTGTTTGTCTGAGATACATGCTCCACAATTATTGTGTAAGCTTTGATGTGAGGAGTATTATTTCCTTAGCATTTATTTTCCTTTTCTCACCTTAAGTGGAAATTATCTGGTGTCTCTTTGTTCCAAAAAGACTAAATAATTTCAAGCATCACAGAAGCACTGTGAAGTCAGAAGTTATTTAAATTCAACAAAAGTTAAACAAAAAGACTATTTGAACAAAGCATCATAATGCTTGAATTTAAATTACATGTCTAGCAACACTGATTTAGCAAGAAAATGTGAGCATATGAACTTGGCCATTTGGGATCTTTGTACACAGGCTGCAAGTTTTTACAGAACACTTTTCTTTCCAACATACTTCTACATGCATTTATGTAGCATGTTTAATTACCTTAATATGTTGATTTTATAACATGATCTTATCAATAATGCTATTTACAGCAATGAGCTACAGTTGAAATTTTGTGCAGGAAACGTGGCAGCCAAGTTTGCACACAGCCAGCTCATACAAACGGAAAGTAACAAATAACTGAGATTATCTGTTGATGGAGTTTAAATTTCAGTCCTGTCGAAGGATTACTCTCTGAGCTTCTCCAAAATTATGGCTTGGGATCTTTTACACCCACCTCAGAAAGAAGCCAGGTCTTTGTTTAAGAACTTAACCAAAACAAAATTGCAGCTGACTGTCATTCCTGCTGAGGGATTTCAGCCTTGATTTTAATATTCCTACCTTCACTGTGTGATCAAACCCATAAAACCAGGATTCCAACTAATTGGCTGATTGTATTCCTTCTTCCAACAAAAAAAAACAAGCAATTTCCCGTGTACCAAAATTTAAATTAGTGATTAAAAAATTTATGAACCTACTTTTCTGCCTTTCTACTAGCTTCTATTTGCCTTTAAAGAACACCCCCACCACCACTTCACACAAGGGTAAATTACACATGGGAACTCCTTCGTCTTCTTGTTCCTTTCCAGTTGTTCACCACCTAACATGAAAATGTATTGCCAATCATAAAGTGTAAAACATGAGAGTCTGCAGACACAATGTTTGAAGTAAAAACACAATGATGGAGAAACTCAGCAGGTCAAACAGTGTGTATATAGCAAAGATAAAGATAGATAACCAATGTTTCAGGCTTGAGCCCTTCTTCAAGGTGTGGAAAAATGTCAGCAGGTGCTCAAATCAAGGGATAGGGGGAGGAGCACGACCCCGAAGGCAGCAGGTAATTGGTGGATATGGGAGAGAGGGCAAAGCATCAAGCAGGAGGAGAAGGGATGGCTCTGTGAATCAAAAGGGAAAGGGGTGGAGAGCTAAGGGAAAGAAGACAAGGGGAATGGGAAGGGAGAGAGAATAGAGAGTAGATTAGCAGAAACTGGAGAAGCTGGTTAATGCCATCCCGTTGGAGAGTACCCAGACGGAAAATCAAGTGTTGATCGTCTAATTTAAAGGTGGTCTTGGTGGGATAGTACATGAGGGCAAGGACAGACATGTGAGCAAGGGAGTTGGATGCAGAATTGAAATGGTTCACCACTGGGAGATCCCTGTCACTGATGTGGACAGAGTGAAGGTGCTCAGTGAAGGGATCTCCAAGTCTGTGCCCAGTCTTCCTGATGTAGGGAAGGCCACAAAGAGAGCACCGGATGCAGTTGATCACTCTCATGGATACACGTGAAGTGTTGCTTTGTGTGTGCTGCTGTGTGAATGATTCTGATGCAAAGTCCATAGACTGTACAACAGGCTTTAATTAGCTTAAACTTGTACACACCACTCTCAGTGTACTGCTGGTTCCACGTGTCTGACTGTCCCTGAAGGGCCCAGCTCGAGTATTTATACAGGCTGGTGATTGACAGCCGGCATGTGGGGCCAGCCTCCCATGTTTCCTACCTGCAGGTACAGTGGTTTCCCCTGCAGTAGGCTGGTAGGAGTGCAGCCAATGTTGTGGTTGTATCACCACATTCACCCCCTTCTTAAAATGAGTCCTGGTGTGGGGGGGGGGCAGTGTTCTTGGTACCTTATCTACAAGTTTAGGAGGTCCTCTGGTCGTCTGTGCCTCTGGAACTGTCGCAGGACCAGCTCCTGGTCAATAGTCAGTAGGGGCAGGGCTGCCTGAAGGTCAGCTGAGTCCAGGGCAACTGACAGTGTGGGCAGGATGGTGTCTGGCGTGTGGGGGTGTAGGTGTGGGGTGGCGCCACGGGGAATGGGACCCTCTGGAGAGGCATTATCAAAGGCATTGCCCTCCACCTGGAATGGGGTGGTCTCGTCCATGGCATGCATTGTGGCATTGGCGGTGTCCTGTTTGATGTGGGCGAAGGTCGTATGCGCCCCCACAGGGAAGGGAAAGGTGGTGGCTTGGGCCAATGGGTGGACCTTGTCTGAGAAGCGGGAATAGTAAGAGAAGAGCCCTAGGGATCTGTGAGGTCCTTGAGCATGTGGGGAAGGGGTAATTCCATTAGAGGACGCATGGATTCAGGGTCAGGACCGATGACACCATGATCCACGATGCACCCCAAGATGGTGAGGTGGGTGGTACTGAACACTGACAGATTATGTTATATTTTATATTGTATCTTGATATGTTTTAAAGGAGATAAATTGTGGGTTTTTTTTAATGTAGGTCACAAGCACTTCACAACATAGATCTCATTTAAAATGCCAGAGCTCAGCTCAAGCCAGACAGACCAGGCTCTGAGTGCCTTTGTGAAAACTTTAAAGAATGCTTATAGAGACTTCACAAGTAGGTGTTAATTGAACATGCTGTGGAGTAATGGATCATTGTTTTGGAAAGCAACAGATAAACGGACTCAGAAGATTGGGCATGGTGCCGTAGACTGTCTAAATGCAGTTTGCTGTAATAAGATGGTCATGTGGTTTCCCTGAGAGAGAGAGAGAGAGAGAGAGAGAGAGAGAGAGAGAGAGAGAGAGAGAGAGAGAGAGAGAGAGAATTAATTTCCTCAGTTTAGCAGCAGCAACTGGGACTGGAGCATGACAACCTGGCAAGCTTGTGGAAAACCCCATTTTGAAGATGGATTGTGAGTTCTGTGTTCACCCTGGTCTAAGCCCTTGTGGTCCATACATGAGGAGATAGCTGGCTGTATAATGTTTTATTTGAAATAAGGGAAACAAAAAGAACTATGTGGTGACCTGGAGGAAAGAGGTTATCATCTGGAGAACCCTGATGGGATAAGTTTCTTCGGCAAGACACTGAGGTGGCTGATCGGAAGGAATCAGTTTGTGTGTATCCAATGAGCAACAAATCTCTCTGAAAACCAACAAGAATCTTCTTGAGCAGTAACTATTTACCTTTCAAGCACCAAAGCCTGGTGAAAATTCATAAATGTTAAATTCTGTGCATAGTCTGAGAATTGCCTGATATCAACCAGTGAACTTGGAGGAGAGAGATTGGTCTGTGAATCAAAGGATTTTTCTGAACTTAAACACACATTACATACACATGCATTTAGAAGTAGAAGGAGGTTAAGTTAATAGTAATAAGTTAGAGTTTGATGCTGTTTTCATGTTTAAAGATAATTAAAAGCAACTTTTGTTTAAGTAACCATTTGTCTTGGTGAATTTCTATTACAGCTGTGTTTTGAGGTCCTCTGGGCCCATCACAACAACACTTCTCCCTGTTATAGGTAAGGTTCAGTGCCTCTTCCTTATGGAGAAATCTCTCCAGGTTGGCATCGTGGTTCTGCTGGTCGTGGCCGCAGATTGTGACATTCTTCAGGTAAAGGAAAGTTGCTCTTAGATTGTGCTGGTCTACCACGTAGTCCATCTCCTGCTGAAAAACTGAGACTCCATTTGTGAAACCAAACAGAGCCTGGCAGAACTGGTAGAGGCATCCAATTGCTTCAAAGGTGGTATAACACTTATCCAGACATGGATGCAGAGCTGATAATAGTCCAACTTCAGGTAAATCGTGGAGAAAACCCTGTACTGGGCTATCTCGTTGACCATGTCGGCAATGCAGGGCAGTGGATAGGCATCCAGCTGGGTGTACCGGTTGATGGTCTGATTACAGTCGATGACCATCCTTGGTTTGCTGCCCCTTTTTATGACAAGGACCTGGGCTCTCCAGGGTCTGCTGCTGGGATCTATAACTCCTTCCACCAGAAGCCGTCTCACCTCTGCCTTGATAAAGGTTTGGCCGCTATAGGCTTACAGTCCGGCGTCAGATAGATGGAGGGGGCACATATAAGGTGGAGAGCCCTCAGGCGGACTGGGGGCGGTCGCTGAACTTTGTGCTGTGGATGGTGAATGGGGGTAGTGGGTCACCAAAGGCAAAGGTGAGACTGTGGAGGTGACACTGAAAGTGTAATCCCAAGATAACCGGGGCACAGAGCTTGGGCATGACCAGGAGCCTGAACCTTTGGTATGTTTCCCCTCTCCCCCACTGTCAAGTTCACCAGACAGCACCTAGTGCCGTGTTGAAGGGGATAGAGAAGTTTGCTGGATATACATTTAGTTTCAGTGTACGGACCACGTTCGGGTGCACAAAGCTCTCAGTACTACCGCTATCAAACAGACATTTTATTACCTTCCAGTTGACAGCGATGACGGTCATCAAGCGCCCGAGTCCATGGGGATGACCTTCCTTAGCATGGTGAATGCTGGGACCTCCTCAGGGTCTGAATTGCTGTTCCCCGATAGTTGTGGCGAGTAGCAGCCAGTGGGTGTCTTTAGGAGCGTGGAGTGCAATGAGTGTGCGGTTTTGCATGAGCGCGTGTTGTCCACATTGCCTGGTCAGCGAGTTGGGGTGCATGGAGATTGGCTAGCCCATAATGGCGATATCCAGGAGATATACATGGCAACGGTGTGGTCAGGTAACCTGACCGGAAGTGACATCATTGATGCAACCGGAAGTGGTGTCATCAGTGCAGGCGGAAGTTGGACAATGAAAGATGGCAGTGCCCGTGGTAAGCACATGGCTTTGGTGTGGATGAACAGCCGGACTGGAAGAGATATCGTCAGTGCAGTTGTAAGTGGTGGGCAGATTAATGGTGCTGCCTGGCATTCGCACATGGGGGTGTCCAGAGAGTCTGAAGGGGTTCCCAATTGATCGTGGAGGGCCGCACTCCTGGTGGGTTTGGAGAGGTACATTTTAGTGAAGTGGCCTTTCTTGCCACATTGGGAGCAATGCGAGTTCCTCGCAGGGCAGTTCTTCTGGGAGCACTCGCCTGACCCACACTGGGGCCCGTAGTACCTTGTCTACTGAGGCTATATGGGTGGAGCTGAGGAACAAGAAAGGTCTGTATGGGGTTGTATTATAGACCGTCCAATAATGAACGAGAATTGGAGGAGCAATTCTATAGAGAGATAGCAAACAGCTGCAGGAAACATAAAGTTGTGATTGTAGGATATTTTAACTTTCCACATATTGGCTTGGGCTCCCATATCTTAAAAGGGCTGGATAGCTTGGAGCTTGTCAAATATGATCAAGAAAGTTTTCTAAATTAATATACAGCTCAGGGAGTCCCCAGGTTATGAACATCCAACTTATGGACAACTTGTACTTATGAACAAATAGTTCCCCAATTTGTGCACATTCATAATGTTAGCTCACAAATGCCCATTCCAGAATGCAAGACATCGATAGAACAAGAGAAAGTGTTAACCTTTAATAAGGATCTCTTTTTTTCTTATCTAAACTGTTTTAAGAACTGTTTCTTTAATTTTTTTTACAGTACTAAGACAAACATTTGACTAACTGACACCAAATAAGAATCGCATGTACCTGAAAAGAATTACCTACAAATTCTACTTAAAGACAGATGTAGGAACAGATCTCATTCATAACCCAGGGACACCCTATATAAAGGAACTAATGAGAGAAAGAGAGCAATTACAGGATCTCTTATTAGGGAATGAGGCAGGACCAGTGACCGAAGTATGTATAGGGCAACATTTTGGGTCCAGTGATCATAATGCCATTAGTTTCAAGTTAATTATGGAGAAGGATAGGTCTGGGCCTTGGATTGAGATTCTAAATTGGAGAAAGGCCAATTTTGAGGAAATCAGAAATGATGTAGAATGTGTTGATTGGGATAAGTTGTTGTCTGGAAAGGATGTACTAGGTAAGTGGAAGACCTTCAAAGATGAAATATTCAAAGTACAGTTTGTATATTCCAGTTAGGATTAAAGGCAAAGTAAACAGGCATAGGGGAGCCTTGGTTTTTGAGGGATATTGGGGATCTGGTTCGGAAGGAGAGAGAAATGTATAGCAGTTATAGGCAACATCGAGCAAATGAGGTACTCGAGCTATGTATGGAGCCAGAAGAGATGGGGGAGGGTTAAATGGCATAGAGTCTAAGGAAGTAAAGAAACTAAAGGCCATGAAAGCTATGCAGATTAAAGAAGAGGAGAAATAAGTTAGGACTTTATTCCCTGGAGTGTAGAAGAATAAGGGGAGATTTTATAGAGGTATTTAAAATTATGAATGAGATAGACCAGAGGACATAGGATAAGTGTGAAAGTGGAAAGGTTTAGTTCAGTGGTTCTCAACATTTTTCTTTCCCCTCACATACCACTTTAAGTATTCCCTATGCCATAGGTGCTCTGTGATTAGTAAGGGATTGCTTAAGGTGGTATGTGCGTGGAAAAAAAAGTTGGAAAAGCACTGTTTTAATCATACCTGATTGACAAACATTGACAAACAAAGGAAATGGGCCAATGACAGTTTTTTCAGCAAAATATTTCAGTAATAATCGAGACTAGAGGAATGGTTATCAACCGTCCCTTCCCACACACACACACCACCTAAAGCAATCCCTTACTAATCACAGAGCACAGATGGCATAGGGGTTATTAAAGTGGTAGGTAAGTGGAAAGAAAAAGGTTGAGAATGACTGGTTTAGAGGGAAAATTAGGAGGAACTTCTTCACACAGTAAGTGGTGGGAGAGAGGAACAAAGTGCAAGTGGAAGTGGTGAATGCAGGCTCAATTTTAATTTTTAAGAAGAATTTGGATAAGTACATAGATTGGAGGGGTGTAGAGGGCAATGGTCAAGGTGCATGTCACTGGGACTAGGGAAAATAATAGATCAGAACAAACTGGAAGGGTTGAAGGGCCTGTTTCTGTGCTGTATTGTTCTATGGTTCTAATAGTAGGATCATGTTGTCGGTGGTGGAAATTTTGAACAGCAGCAATACCAGCAGGCATTTCACCATCACATTATCAAGGTAATTCATGATGGAGGCTAAATGCTGATCTTGACAGCATCATTCAAGTTCGTTAATAACCAAGATTAAATTGAACAAGATGCATATATATTGATACTTCTCCATTTGCAGCTTTCTAAACATTTTGCACTCAATTGCTCGTTCAAGTTGATATGTTTAGTTTCCTTTCTTGAGAAATTAAAGTGACAAAATGCTTTCCTTGGTTATCATGTTCCCATGAATTATTTCATTGTAAATTTGGATGCCTTCAGTTTGTTTGGGAAAACCATTGGAAGTAATCTGACAGCATTTTAAACACACATTAAGCATTTATGAGAGACAATGTAAGGATCATTGTTATGCATTGATTGAAGAAAACAGTTTTAAGTTTTATTAAATGGGAGTGTTTGATGCTTGATGCTTGATTTCTTTGATGGAGGGCATTCCAGATCAGATTTCAGATTTATTGTCAGAGAACACACAGGAAGTTCCCCATTTACAACCGTTATTCGGACCGAAGAATTGGTCGCATCTCGGAATGGACGTATGTCGGGATTGCATACATTTGTTTAAAAAAATACAAAAGAAATATAAAATTTACCCGATTTATATTGTATTTGACAAACTATAACATGGATACAGGGCATCTAAGAGCCAAAATATGCGTACTTTGTAGTCGGCATCCCGAGGTCCATAGGGTGGGTTCAGCCATCTTGATTCGTGTGAACATGTATGGGTTTCGGCTGGCGCATGCGTGTTTTGCGTATTGGAGTTTGGTTGGCCCATGCACGAAAGTTAAGTGCGCTAACAATTTTGAATTCATGCCTTTAACTCTTGCACATGCACCAACCAAACTCCAATACATGAACCACACATGCGCCAGTCGATGACCCATGTGTGTGCACAGGAATCAAGGTCGTCGCGCCCAGCCTACAGACCCTGGGATGCCGACTAACAAGGTAAGTACACACATTTTGGCTCTTGCATGCCCTGTATCCCTGTTATAGTTTTTCAAATACAACATAAACCACATAAATGTTACATTATTTCTTTATATGTTTTAACAAATTTTCGGTCGTATGTGCGGATGGGCGTAGATCGCAAGTCAGGGAGTATGGCATCACATGCAATTGTAAAATCCCCTGTTTGTAAACAAAAAATATATATTTATGTAGCACAATATTTCAAGATGTTCCACAAAAAAATGAGAGACCGAGTGAGATATAACCCAAAGAAAGATATTAGAAAAGGATGAAGAAATATTTTGTTAAAGAGTAGTTCATTAATGAGAGGCAATGATAAAGAAAGGCTATCCAAGTTGATGAGGAAATACCTGACTGCTGGGCCTGGCCAGTGAAGGGCACACCTGCCTGTGATGAGTTTGTCTTTGGCTTCTCCAGTCTGCCTTTGGACTCTAAGAAAATGTAAACATCTTAATTGCTGCTAAGAAAACACAGGTTATAATTAAAGATTCTCCTCTTGCTCTAAACATGCTCCTAATTTGTAAAATTAGCAAAAACTCTTGATAAAAGAAGAAATGTGCAGTCTTTTGTCCCCTCTCTTTTTCTGCATGCAGTATTTTTTCATAAGTTTTAGAATTAGAATGTATATCCTCAGAATTATCGTGTAATAATCAAAGACCTTCTGCTTGCTTGCTTCAGAATTAAAATTAGTATTGTGAAACATACAATTTCCCCAACCCCACTGTGTTTTCTCAGTCAAAGTTTTAGAAAACCAGACAAAAATCAACACTGTTGGATAATAAGTTGTTTGCCCTTTGCATTCTGGCCCATTCATGGACCTCCTTCCATTCTGAATTTATTCCTGATAGGTAGGTTCAGGTAACATTCAAACACAATTTAATAGAAACTGTTATAAAAGAAAAAATTAGCTGACTGAATACAGCCCAGATGTTATAGGGCCCCACTGCTGATTATTTCTGAACAGCAACCATTGTCCAAGCATCATTCAACAAGGACATGTACCTCCAATATTTTAGTTGTAATTCCTGGAGTTTCAGTGAGTTTCAGTGAGCTTTGCTATGGATAAGTCCTTGATTCATGGGATGCTGTGAAGATGTCAGTTGCTGCATGAAGAAATATCATAGATCATTCTTAAAATGTGTTCCCCTTGTTGGTAATAGATACCAGCAGGAGATGATTCTGCAATAGAATCACTGGCAATTTCAGATAGTCGCATTCTGACCATGAAACAAAAGAGAAAATACTTGAAGCATGCAGCAGGTCAAGTAGTGAACAAAGTAACAATGCAAGTTTTTCTATGTAAGTCTCTTCTCCAAAACAGAAGGATGTCTTTGAAGGAAAACATGCAAAAAAAGAGGAGAAAAATAAGGGAAATTTTAAAAAAAATTAAATAATCTGTGGATTGAGAAACTGGAAAAATGGAGGTGATAGAACAATAAAGTTGTCAAGCACTTCCATGAGAAATGAAACATATAAAGAAAAATGCATATTAATGTCAATAGATTAAAAAATAATGAAGACATACAGCACGGTAATGGGCCATTTCAGCCCCGAGTCCATGCCACCTAATTTGTACCCCATTAACCTACACCCTCTAGTACATTTTGAACTGTGGGAGGAAACCGTAGCCCCCAGAGAAAACCCATGCAGACACGAGGATAATGTGCAAACTCCTTACAGACAGTGCGGGATTCGAACCCCTGTCCCGTACCGATTGCTGGTGCTGTAACGGCGTGGCACCAACTGCTAAAAATGTTAATTAGAATAAGCAATCCAAAAGAAGCAAGGAAATCTGGCAGCCCAAGTGATCCTGAAACCAGAAAGACAAAAAAAAGCATGCACCAAAGTTGCAAACCATCCTACTGACGTGTTTCAAACAGCTGACCCTTGCCAAAGGATCAACTGCTCCCTTCCTCCATTTCAGAAAATGCTCACACACAGCCAAATTGCAAAATGTTCTTCTATAGTGAAAATGGGAGGTTTAGTCAATGGCTCAAATTGTTGTTGAACATTCAGGACTGCAAATTGTCAACCAACCAATAGAAAAGCTTCTGCAGTTTTGATTGAACTTCATGTAAATAGAAAGAAGACAATACATGTCCTCCACAATATCCATTGGTACTGAAGCACCACAGGGCTGTTCTTAGCTCCCTGCTCTTCTCACTTTATACCTACGACTGTGTAGCTTGCTAATACAACAACACCATCTACAAATTTGTCGACGATTCCATGGTAGTGGGTTGTATAAAGGGGATGATTCAACATACAGGATGAAGATTGAAAACTTGGCTGAATGTTGCAACAACAATCTTGTACTCATTGTCACCAAAAATGTTGACTTCAGGAAAAGAAACCTAGAGGTATAAAAAACACTGATCATTGGGATCAGAGGTGGAGAGCATGAGCAAATTTAGGTTATTGGGAGTCACTATCTTGGAGGATCTTTCCTGGTCCCAACGCTCCAATGGCCTCGTGAAGAAAGCACATCAGTGCTCTACTTCCTCAGGAGTTTGCGGAGGTTTGGTATGACAACAGAAACCTGGCAAATTTGTACAGAGGTGCGGTGGAAAGTGTGCTGACTGGCTGGATCACGGTCTGGTAAGGGAACACCAATACACTTGAGTGTAAAGCCCTCAAAAAGATGGTGCTGCACAGCCCAGGACATAACAGGCAAAACCATCCCCCCTATTGAATACATGTACAGGGAACACAGCTGTCGGAGAGCAGCATCAAGCATCAAGCACCTACACCACCCAGCACACGCTCTGTTCTCGCTGCTGCCATCAGGAAAGGTGCCAGAAGATTCACACCATCTAGTTCAGGAACAGCTGCTATCCCTCCATCATCAGACTCTTAAACAACAAACTTAATCAGAGGCTCTTTTAAGGACTCTTATTTGTGCTCTTTATTGATTTTCTTTTCGTCTCTCTGTATTGCACAGTCAGTTTGTTTACATTTGTTATCTGTTTACAGTTCTTTTACTTGTTTACATGGTTACACTGTGTATACCTTATTTTTTGCACTACCAATTAGTGGTAATTCTGCCGCACCCACAGGAAAAAGGAATCTCAGGATGGTATGTGATGCCATGTATGCACTCTGATAATAAATGTGAAATCTGAAAACACAAAGAACAGAATGGAATTTAAATTGAATGCAACCCAAAGGTGAGAATGGAATGTGATCATGTGGCGTCCATGAGTTTACATTTAAAGGCAGTACAGTATGTCTAAAATTTCAAAATTGTGATTTCCAAATTGTCACTTAAATTGATTGATACTTATTTTCTCAGTTTAGATATAACTTATTTTCTGAGAGGTAAATGGAGGTATCATGGCACTGGTGTGCTGGGAATTAAATAATTATATCAGGCTTGGAGGAAATACTATACAGCAGCTCAAAGTCTACGGTATGGCTTGATCAACTGATTGGTAACAATTTGATGTTGCACAGTGTATTCATACAGAAATCTCATTTGTCTAAAATGTATTCATAGCATCTGCAATATCCAGACTGCCAGGTGTTAAGAGATATCAGGATTCATTATGCGAGGATTAAGTTAAATAGACAGGGACCCAATAATTCATTCAGAATCTGCCTAACACTGGGAAGAACAATGCCTGCAAACATATCCAAAACCAACTGTGTCCAATGATGTCATCATAAGGTACTTTTGAAGGAATAATCTTGAAGGGATTAGGTGGATGCGGATTGTTGCCATGCTGAACTGCCTTCCTGTTGTACTTCATTATTTTTTAATTTGCAAATGCCAAATAGGGTTTTGGATCAGAGGCAGTGAAGCAGAAAAACATGTGCAAGTCATCGTATTTTGAGTTCCTATTTCCAATGAGCTCGTTTAAATGCACGTTATTCCAAATCTCTGTGAGAGCTCCTGTTAATTTTGGCAGTATCATACTGAGCCTTATCAACATGGAAAATGTTTTAATAGCATCCAACGAGGGTTTCAAAAGTACGGTTACTTTCCAAGCCCGTCACTCTTCTCCTGCTTGTGAGTGTGCCACTTGGTTCCCTGTTAGGAATTATGTTAGATCTCTTTTCTGTTAGTACCATTGTCCAGTGGCCCTGGTACTAAATTGTGCTGTTGCAATATAATGACTGCCCTCAAAGTCACTTAACTTTTATGTAATTGTGCCATCCAGAGACTTCCCTCACAACCTTTTCAAATATTAGCCTTGCAGTTTTCATATATTGGAAGCAATCTAAAGAAGGCAAACTTTTCTAGTGCCTGGGAACATGTTTAAAAATCAGCCGGGAGAACAGCAAGAAAAGCTACCACGGGAACTGCATAGTATCTCTCTGAAAGCTCAAAGACTAGGTTCCTGCTCTTATCCGTGCATGTTCTAGGACCTACAAAGTTTCCCTATGATTAATTATGCACTCTATACAATTTATAAACATGTTTACAGGACTTGATTAAGCATTAAATGGAGTCTTTAGTATCAGAGTATTTATCTTTAGATAAACCCCAAATAATCAGTTCACTCCAAGAAAATCAATTTGTTTGAATATAATTTGCAGGCATTCATATGTTCATTGGGGCTGATTTTACATTGTGACATGGAAAAGGCTTGACATTATGGATTTTTAATGGGCACACTTGGAGCTCTTTTGAGTCCATTTCAGCTGCCAGTTTATCAAATACCGTACTTGAATTGTATTCATAATGCTTAAGTCTGCTAGAAATCATAAGCTAAGTTAGAAATTTGGATGCCTCGCATAACCTGACAAAAATAGCTTCACTGGACAATTTCATAATTTGTAAAACACCAGTGTTAACTGCTGTTAGGAATACTGAGCAGGTCAGACTGCATATGTGGAAAGAAAAAAAATGAATAAACGCTCAGGTTAAAGTCTTCTTCTCTCACATCAATGTCCTGAAATGTTAACTCTCTCCAAAATTGCTGCCTGGACTACTATTTCCAATACCTCCAGGTTTTATTTCCAACACTGGTTTATTGTGTTACTGGTTGTTGGACTTGTGACTAAGCAATAGCCTTCAAGGCAAAAGGCCACAGGGTGAAGTTTCTCTCGCGCTACTAGACATTAGCAAGGTTGACAGCCATGCAGAAAAATTAAGTTGGCAAAGGTGCTGTTTTTCAGATGAGGACTTTAATCTGAGCCCCAGCCAAACCTCTCATCACGTAGACATTCAAGGATATTCAAGTTGGTTTCTCCAGTGCCAAGATCAGCATTCATCTCTCAATCTATTGATATCAAAATAAGTGATTTGTTTATTTCATTATTGCTTCTGGACCACATTTCCTTCAAGACCTCTGAGTATGCAAAGTGCTGATATTCATTAAAGGTGCTATATAAATGAAAATTTCTTCCTTTGGATTTTATTCTCCAGATGAAAACCACAGTCACAAAGGTGTCTGTTTCTCTATGATTTTGAATGTCTTTGACATTCAGAAAACATTAATTATTTATTTCCTATTTAAATTCCACTTTCAAAAGTAAAACACTTAAAGTCATTCTTACATGCGATGTTTCTTTTATTGTCATAAAGAAACCTGGGTTCTTTTATAACAACTATATTAGGTAAAGCACTCACAACCTCATGGAGGTATCCATTTTGAATCTAATCCAAGTTATGCCTGCAACAACTCATCTCTGACTCCCTGTAGTGGTCAGGATTATCACTAGCACACTATCATTACATCCCCTTTCCTTGAGATGTTTAACAATGTGACCCACTAATACAGTATTAATTTCAATTTAAAGTTCAACACAAATGTAACACAAACATCAGCAATACTATCTTTTTAAGCATGCAGTTCTTTTTCTCTTAGATATTCAGTCTGTCATGCGTGTGGATCTTCTTAACACATGTTGGCTCTGCTGGTCCACTACTATCTAGCACTGATGTGCTTCCTCTGATGCTGTACAGGCTGGATCTTGTAGTGTCTCTCACATTTTCAGCAGGGCCTTTCAATTCCTCCTCAGTATTTGACCATCCTCTGTTCTGACAGTGTAGGTTCTTGGATTTACTTCCTCTAGAACAGTATCCAAAATGTTGGAATCTCTGAACCACTGTCTTGAGCTTTCTGGAACAACTGTTTAACTATGTGAACTCTTTTCTCTACTTTGACTGTGGATGCAGAGGACTTGAAGTTACATGTTGAAAATCATTGTCTTAGGCAAAGTTCTGGAATTCTCTACAACTGTAGCATGGTCCATGGTCACTGTAGACAGTTTGAGGAATACCATGTCTTGCAAAGATTGATTTTGTACATTTAATCACTCAAGCAGCAGACATGTTAGAAAGCAGCACAATCTCTGGATAGTTCGATAGTCAATAACCAGCAAGTAATTATTTCTATCCATGTGGAACAGATCAGTCCCAACTTTCTGCTATGGTTCCGCTGGTAAGTTTATTATGATCATGGGTTCCTTTGACTGCTTTGCATGATGTTGCAATCAGGTGTCACAGCTTGAAACCTTCCTGTTAAAGTTAGCTTTTATCCTTGGCCATTAAACAGCAGTTCTGGCCCTCCTCTTGCATTTCTCCATTTCAAGGTGCCCCTCATGCTCCCTTTTCAGCATATCTTGTCACATTGATTGAGGAATGATAATTCTCTTTTGTCTGAGTAGAAGCTCATTGACAGCACTCAAGCTCAGCTCTGATGATGTAGCATGGCTGACATTCACTTCATTCAGATTCTTGATGACCTTCTGTAGAACTGTGTCCTTTTCTGTTTCAGCTGTGATCTGCTTGGATTTCAAGTCAGATATGGGAAAAGATTCAGTGATCAGGTTCATCTGGAGATTCACATCTGCCTCTGTGGAACTCTCATTGTATGCTTCACTCTGCGCCATTGCCCAGGATAATGGATCAGCTAACGAAATAGATTTCCCTGGTGTGTACACCCTCTAGACTAGATTTAAGTTTTCACATGCTTTGTCACCGACCAGTGGGCATTTTTACACAGAAACTTCAGAATTATTCTGAAAAAAATTAGCATACTTACCTCTTTTGTGTCCTGATGTGGTCGTTTACACAGGCACACTTTTAGGGCACTTTTACGCAGTCTTCCTATGTTGTGGAATTTGTCAGAGGGGGAACATCGTATTCATTAGGCCTGTTTCTTATGGAGAGGCTGCGGTCAATTTACACTGCAGCTGCTCCGTAAAAATGTGTAAAGGTCCCAGTGGAAAAATTATGCGATGGAATTTGCATAAAAAACTCCATCTGACATTTTTACACTGCCACCAGAGCAGAAATTTTCCTGTGTAAAAGTGCCTAGTGATGCATGTCCATCTGGGACTAATACGAACCTGAGGTACATAGGAACAGGAGTAGGCCAAAAATGGCCCAACAAGCCTGCTCCGCCATTCAATACAATCATGGCTGATCTAATTTATGACCTAACTCCACCTACCTGCCTTCTCCCCATATCCCCTAATTCCTCTATCATGTAAAAATTTATCTAACCAAATTTTAAATATGTTTAATGAGGCAGCCTCAACCACTTCCCTGGTTAGAGAATTCCAAACATTCACTACTCTCTGGGAAAATCTATTTCTCCTCATCTCTGTCTTAAATCTACTCCCCCGAATCTTGAGACTGTGTCCTCTCATTTTAGTTTCCCTGGCCAGCTCAAAAAACCTTCCTACATCTATCCTATCTATACCCTTCATAATCCTATATGTTTCTAAAAAGGTGGTGCTCTTTATCTTTAACTTTCACCTTGAATTTACATGCACCTTTCATATCAATGCTCTGTCCATTTTAGAGGATTTGCATAAATGTTTGGCTTTATCTTCATTGCCCTGATGCCGCACTCACAGATCAAATTGACCTTTGCCGCTATGCCCATCTTGAAAGGAATATTTCTTCCATTTGTATACAATGACACAGTACACTTATCCTGCTCAACTCTGTTCATGCTTAGCTATTCAGTGTCTGTGGGTTTATAATCGTTCTGCACTACCATGCCAACGAAGAGTGCATTACCGAGAGCAGTTTCTTCTATCATATGTATCGTGTGCATGCATTCACTTCTGTTTTGTTTCCCTTTGGAAAAGCATTGCTTTGCTTAATAATCCTGTCCTTTGCATTTATTATAGACTTTTCCATTGGCTGAGCATTGTTTTGGTGCTTGTTGAGTGCCATATCATTTACAATTGAATGTCTCTCCACCTTTTTACTGTTTCCTACATCTTGTTTTTTTGTTTGTGTGTGTGTGTCTAGACATTGTGGCTACGACTATGCCTTCATTTACACTGGCTTTTGCACTATCATTAAATGTTTTCATGTGCTGCAGAGCTAATTCACTGGGTGGCCTATATTCACAGCTCCAACTGAGGTAAGCTCTGTCTCTCACAGCAACCTCTCTCTCACTTTCTTATCAATAATCCCAAACACAATTTGATCACAGATCATTGAATCTTGCACTGATCCAAAATTGCATGTTCTTGCTTTTAGTTTTAAGTCAGTTAAGAAAGTGTTGAAGCTCTCTGCCTGCAACTGCGTACATCTCAAACATTTCATTTTTCTTTGGTGAAGAGTGTTCGTCAAACATCTATATAACTTTGTCAAACTTGCCCTGGCCAGCTCCCTCGTCAAAAACAAATGTTTTGAAAACCACTAGTGCTTGAGGTCCCACCACAGTAATTAGCAGTGCAATCTTCTATGCAGAAGATTTGCCATTGAGTTCAATGGCTTGCAGGTACAGCATAAATCATTGTTTGAATGACACCCACTCATGGTTGATAGTTCCAGTCTAATTTACAGCATCAGGAAACTTTACACTCTCTATGTTTTCTGGTGCTATTGACTGGTTCTCTGCATGCTCCTGATGTGTCTTTTATTGTAATAAAGAAACTTGTATCTTTTATAACAAATATACTTTATTAGCTAAAGCACACACAATCTCATGGAGGCATCCATTTTGAATCTACTCCTAGCTGCAATAACTCATCTCCAACTCCCTCTAGTGCAGGGGTGTCAAACTCAAATTTACGGAGGGCCAAAATTAAAAACTTGGACTAAGTTGAGGGCTGAACTAAATATTTATTGAAAATTTTCAACAACATCTGCATGTTTTCTCTTCTTTCAACATATGTAATGTTAAACTTTTTCTTATTAAAATAAATGTTTAATAATAGTTTTGGATAAACTCTTTCCAGAAGCATTAACAAATGAGAAATAAAATATTCAATAAATAATATTTCTCTATAGAGGATTTGTCAAATGTTGCTAGTGTGCTGTCGAATAGTAAAATCTAAGGGCTATTGAGAATGTGGGAGAATAACATGATTCCTGAAACAATCAAATGGGTGACTGATTGTGGGCATGAACTCTAGCAGGGTTATTTGCCATGCCCTTTTTCCATTGGTACAGATATCCTTTGATTTACACACTTTTCAAGTTTTATGCCTAATGAGCTTATATCCAGGTGCAGGACCATTTTTAACCAGGAATATATTTATCACTGTGACATGAAACTATTGGAAGATCGTTTTATCCTGAGATTAAAGTTCATAATCCTTACTCAGGCCTGTGTGCAGGAGGGCGGGGTTTGCGGCGATCGGGTTGGACAACGACAGTGCGGGGGCATCAGCTCTCGCTGCAGGGCGGCATCTTGGCGGATCAGCGGCCCCGTCACCGTGAGTCGCAGATCGGCCTGCGGCAGGGAGGGGGAGTGGGCAACGGTCCTGGCGAGGTCAGGCCCGAGGCCTCCGGTTCTGGGCGCTGGGCAGCGGCCTTGGCTTCCCCTGACACCGGCCAGGCCCCTAAACCAGAGTCCACGGTGAGACCCTGCAACGTAAACAGAGGAGGTGGGGGCGATTAGCAGGCTGACGCCAATGCATTCTGGGATTTGTTGTATTACTGTGCATACGCTATACTGGTGTGTCGGCCAGCGGGCCACCTCTAATACATTTTTGAAATGATCTTGCGGGCCAAATATAATTATATCGCGGGCCAAATTTGGCCCGCGGGCCAGAGTTTGACATGTGTGCTCTAGTGGTTAGGATTATAACTAGCACTTTATCATTACATTACGTACTTAAAACTATAACACCTAAAAATACGAAATATATTGCAGCTTAACTTTATTTCTTTGCTTAAACCCTCAACCCTCATTTAACGAATGGGCTTATAGATCTTGCATTAATTCTAAGGATCCAAGAGCAAATTGCCAGTGTAAAAGCTGGGAATCCTTAACAAAGTTCAACACTGCCACTGAACTGTATGTGGTCTAACACCAGAGCATAGTGTGAACATAGCTAGCCAGTGATTTGGGCACTTTTTCATGCCCATGGGTGCCAAACTCTCAGCCATTAATGCTAAAATAAATATTAGTAATTCCCAGCTTTTCACCAGTAAGGCAAAATCTCACTCAGCAAAATCAAACCAATGTCGGCTGCAAAATTATCCACTTCATTATCAGTTGACCATGATGGATGGGGTGAAGTGTGGCAGTAAAATGAAAGTTGATTGTTTAATGCAAGATTTCCCTCTTAATTACAATTATAATTAGTTAGGACATAACTCAATGATGATAAAAATAAATTATTTTATCAAGAAAACAATTATGGTACAAAATCAGGGTTTACTGCAGGGATTTTTTCTGGGATTCCTGAATGTGCAGGTGTGCTCCCACTCCACAGGGGCTCCAGCAACATCCACTACAATCACCATTCCTGTGATTCTTAGTTTCTCTTACTGACGACCTTGAGCCACTTGCGCCAAAGCAAATTTTCATAATGGATCAAATAAAGGGGATCCGCCTTAGCACTGGCCAATTCCGTGAACTATTTCAGGTTAGGTCTTTAATTTAGATGCTTACCTCTCACAACGGCTGCCCCCGGGCCTCCCAAACTTCTACCTTCTTTTACCCCAGTCATAAGCCCCACTTTTTTTCAGCACAGCTTTCTCCATCCCTAATTACAAGTTTGATCCCTGCTGTTCCTGGTCATCATCAGCACTCCATCTGCGAGCCTGACCTTTTATCTATCTCCCTAGGCAATTTAAGGTAATCCTCACCAACCAATTATGAAACACAATTATGAAACACCCTAACTTTATAGATAGTCTGATTTTTCGCCTGTGCTTCCTTCTACCCATCCCTCGGATCCAGCCCTGAAACTATCACTTAATTATTTTCTTTCAAGTAAATAAAAGCTAAATCGCACAAAGCAGACAACACGTGCCTCATTGACTAAAGAGTTCTGTGGCAGTGGGCCCCTGACTAGAATGTTTCATGATTCATTCTAAATGTGTAATGTAATATTGCACATAACCTGCAATAGTTTGCTGAAAGGCAGACAGATTCACCATCAGCTAAAATTGATGGGCAGAGGGGCAACTCTTACAGTCAGACAAAGAGAAGCAAAAGAGAGACCAGAGTCATTGAGTGTCAATGAAATTTCCATTCACAAGCTAGTCCCCAACAGCCTGGTGTGAATCCTTTGACCGCAAGTCACCTGCAGCCTGCATCGGTTCCTTGCCTAGAGTTGCCAACAACCTGTGTGTTCTTCAGTCGCAGAGCCCCTCACTGATATGCCACTGTGTTCACCATCCCATGGGTTATCTCCTCTCCTTCTCAAACATGGGGTATTCTCCCTGTTTTCTAACCCACCGGGCTCTAGTTAATTATAATGTCTTTACAATGCCAAGAGAATTTCTTGGCTTTGGATTTTATTGTTTGTTAAGGACTGCTCTAAAGCCCACGATTGGCAAGAATTAAGGGGCTAAGTAATTTAACTCAAAACTACAATCTAAAATAATTTCAGAATTTAAGGTGGAATTTCTAATTTTCCTTATGTATGATTTCATATGAAATTCCAGGTTTTGTTAAGATTATAAGTTTCTGATTATTATTCTGGTGAGTAGAACAAATTTCTCAATTGGAGTTCAATCAATTAGAAAATCTGCATCCTCCATCTGCATTGAGGATGAAGACACCAGGCTCAGAGAACACCACGTTCTTCAGATTTCCCTCCAAGATTTTAACCCTGTGATGTTGAAGAATATCCATATTTCTTCTTTTTCACAAGGTCTAAATCTTGGAACATCTTAGTTTACAACATTGAAGCACCTTTACTAGGACTACAATGTTTGAAAATTGCAGCTCATTATGAATCACTCCAACTCTACCACCTTCTGAGGGGCAATTTGGAGTGGATGAAGAATGCTGGATTCATCAGCAAAGTCCACATCCTGCAAGCAAGTGAAGTAACATGGCATTGTGACAATATAAACTGTTTTCAGCATTTAAATTTCTTCTGAGTACAATACTTAATTCTTATCTTATGGAATACTTTCAGAAAAACACTGCCTTCAAAATGGTTTCTTCAACTCAAAGTTGGAATATTAGCTTCTGTTTTTTTAAGCATTGCATTAAGTATGTCAGAGACAAATGAGATAAGCCAGTTCTGTTTACTAAGGGATTTGTATGTCTGGGAAAGTCATCTCTGAGTACATCCAAGTACATGAGGCACCGGTTTATTAAGCAACAACATAATCTAATCAGAAGAGTCTGAACATTGCACTTATCCACTACCGGAAGTGGACATTGCTGTACTCCTTTAAAACCGTTCAGCTCATCAACTTGTATGTGTGTTGCGGAGTTTCTTCTTCAAGTGGCGCTGCTTCTCAGATTGATTCCTCAAGGCAAGACTGTTTTTCGAAAGGCCTTGTGGTTAAATGGATGGACAATGTTTTACTTAACCTGGCAGCCACAGATTCAGACTTGACATGAGTCCATGGTAGGAAAGTTGCATGATTTATAAAGGTCTAATCTCTTGGATATAGGCAGCTGCTACCTTGTTGATCATTTGTAATATCTGCAAAGAGAAAAATATTCAAGGGAATCCAACTGGTGGGGGTGTGCCAGACTGACCCTTTCATGAATTGAATCGAAGTTGGTGTGCTGTTTGAACCAATTACAGTAACCTGTTTCTTGTAACTGTAATCTCTCCAACTCATTTTGCAGTGCATTATAGTTTGAGAGTGTATGAACTGATTGTTATTAGCAAATGTATGATGAGATGGGAAGCCCATGGAAATCCTCAATCTGAAGACAATAAGCACATCTTCCATTTACCAAGCCATGCTATCCAGACAGCATTTCATACTAAATCTTGTCTTGTTTCACAGAAAGCCAGGCTTAGACACAAGATCCAAGTTTAGTGTGAGTTGCAAAATATTTCCAAAAGAATTAAAATTGTATAAACGTCCACAGCAGTGCTAATCATATAGCATAGAAGGAGGTTAGATTTGTTCTTGAATTAGGATCTTTTGTATTCAACATAATAATTCTATCATAGTTTAGTATTCAGCTACTGTAAAAAATAATAAAATTCAGATCAAAAATTAAGTGTTTACTTAAGGTGAAAAGGAACCCACACCCAAGTCTCCAAACTACTTGTGCAGAATTTTACAAAATAAAATGGAGTTAAGAAAGTAACAGATACACTTTGATTATTACTGAGCTATATTTTTCTTGAAGGCTTTCTTCTGCTTTTCACAATACAAAATACTTTTGAGAATTTAGATTTCAGATTCACATTTTAGATTTATTATCAGCGTACATACATGACATCACATGCAACCCTGACATTCTTTTTCCTGGTGGTATGAGCTTTGAGGCACCATTACCCCTTTCCTGATGGTAGCGGTGAGAACAGAGCATGTGCTGGGTGGTGTGGATCCTTGATGAATGCTGCTCCTTTCCAACGGCAGCATTCCCTGCAGATGTTCTCGATGGTGGGTAGGGTTTTGCCTCTGAGATCCGGGGTGGTGGCCAGTATATTTTGCAGAGCTTTCTGCTCAGGGGTATTGGTGTCGCCATAGCAGACCATAATGCAGCCAGTCAGGACATCTATAGAAATTTGCCTGGGTCTCCGATGTCATACCAAACCTCCACAAACTCCTGAGGAAGAAGAGGCGCTAACATGCTTTCTTCAGTATAATACTAGGTTAAAAAGATCCTGTATAACATTTTGTTAAACATCAGATGTTTGAAATCAAGTATTCATTGTAGTGATGAGGGTTGTTTGGATCTCAGAACTGGAATACTAACCTTATATTCCACTGACAGTTATACAGTACCTCAGGATTGTGAATTTCAACCTGTGTGGCATATGTGGCTCAGTGTATTTAAACTGTGTCATTCTGAAAGATAAATACACCACTTTTGGAAGATTTCTGAGTTTTGCATTCTTTAAGAAGTGTTATCTAAAATTTATGAATGAAGGAAGGTTGAGCAGGTTGAGTCCGAACTTAGTTGGACTGTAGAAGAATGAGACGTGATCTTATTAAAACATGTAAGAATCTGAAGGGGACTTATGGAATGGATCCTAAGAGGATGTTTCCCTTCGAGGAGGTTTGTATAACCAGGGGCACACTTTCAAAATAAGGAATGACTCATTTAATGCTGAATTAGGAGAATTTTTTTCTCTCAGACTATTGTAATTTTTTTGGAATTTTTTACCCCATATCTGCAGTGGTGGAGTCATTGAACATATTCAAAGTTGACATTTTCAGACATTTGAACTTTAAAATAATGGAGTATGCAGAAAGAGGGGGAAGTTATGTTGCCAAGGTTGGATCAGCCATGATACTTCTGAAGGGTGGAACAGGCATAATGGGTCAATTGATTTGTTCCTTCTGTTTCTTACATTCTTTTGATGTTATTTAAATTAAATCCATCATTCATACAGCTACATTAGTTGCCTACCTTTTGGTATCAATGGTGAATGAAATAATCATTGCAACTTGAATCTTGCCCTACCTTGCCAAACGTTTTGAAACCATTGGATTAACTCCAGGTTTCTGGGATATGAGGGAATGCGAGTGTGTGTGATATCTGGACAAAGAGTTTACTTACTTAACTGAACTTAAATAATAACAATTAATAGGAATGAATACTATTAATTAAACAGATCATGATTTGGTTTGTGCTTGGAATTTATTTTCTAATTCTCTTAACAGAAGTGCACATGTATCAGTTCATTTAAATTAAACTAGTTAATTTAAAAAATTACTTTAACTTATATAGTGGAAAATATATGAATAATTATCAGACACGGCTATGATTTCAAGGGAAGATGGAAACAGCACTCAGTTCGTGTTCCAACTTTTGTGTTCATTATCACGTGCTCTCATAATATATTTGACATTTACATACAGATAAGTGTAGTTGCATCGCTCATTTGGGCATTCTGAAACTTCACATTGAATGTAAATAGTTATTTTGTCATTTTAACTTACTAAGGTTTTTCTGTATGATGCCAAATCTTCATTATAAGCTTTAAATGATCTTGTTCTTTGAAATGAAACTACAGCAGCATTGGTTTGGGAATGATTATGCAGGTGGAAAGCTCATAGTGCATTATGTGATCCACTTTCCATTGATTATGGTGTTGAAGTCTTTGACTCACCATCTACCAACCTCATGGTGTTAATCCTCTGAACAGTTAAGTGGATGTAAGTGGAAAGTTTCTGAATTTAACGACGGTCCTTCTTTTGCTAACAAATGTGCAATCGCCAGGGTATATTTAGTTGCAAAAGGTCCCTCTCCCCACAGCGCTGGCCTCCAACTAATATGATTTCTGCCTTGAGTGATTGAATTCATGACAGCACATATTCAGAATTATTTTAACCATCATGGACATTACCTTGGTCAAAGAAAAATAATTTGAAAGTGTTTTTCCAAATAATTGTCCCTGCTGTGGTGCAAATCCACTACTCTTTGAATCGTTTGTTGGGTAGATTTTATATATTGTTGCAATTTCTTTGCTAGTGGTTTAACCCATTTTGTACAGTAGCCAAGTCACTTTGCAGCCTGCTTTAACCACCTGACTTGGCAAATGGGGATCTGAATATTAAAATCAGAATATTAAAATGAGGAGAAACAGATCCAAAAGAAGTTGAACTCCATCCACTAGATCCTATATCATCTGAGCAAACCATTTTGAAACTTGTATTCTTTTCACACATAAAGCTTTGTTTTTTTTTCAACATGTTGGAAGTTAGGTGATGGCAGTCCTGTAAATGAAGCGAGATGTGAAGGATATTTTCAAATCATGCAAAACATCATAAAGTGTTTCTGCTACTCCATTCTGAGTGGAATTATGTTGCTCACATCATTTTTGACTCTCAGCAAAACCAATTGCTCTTTAATAGATGACATTTTAACTAACTTTTTGGGAAAGGATGCACAAATTGTTATAAAGATACATTTTAAAAGTATACAGAATATAAACTGCTAGATAAAGCACATAGACTACTTTTTCAGCTTTTAATGAGAAAATGCTAATGAGTTAATGGAAAGTGTTGCTTTAACATTTGTCCAGATGTTGTGGACGCCATCAAAATACATACATTACCTATTTCTTGGCTTGGATTTATCACTAAGCCTTTGTGATTGAAGGAATAAAATGAACATTAATAAACAATCATGACCTTACATAACATCATAATGTCAACTTCGCCAGTTGCTGCTAGACTACTCCCCTGCTCTTTCTCTCTCTCCTATCCCTTAGTCTCCTTTCCTCCACCCCTTCCCTCTCCATTCACACAGCTATCCCCCCTTCCCCTGTTTCTCATGCTCTCCCTTCCTTATCTATGACCTTTTGCCTCTGCTCCTCCTCCTGCCCCTCAGCCCCCCCCCTCCATCCCAACATTTTATTAAGGCATCTGCCTACATTTTTATCCAAGCCCAAAACATCGGTTATGAACTTCATCTTTGCTATAAAAAGTACGCTGTTTGACCTGCTGAGTTTCTCCAGCATGGTGTTTTTACTTCAATCACTGCATCTGCAGACTTTCATGTTTCACTTCAGTCATTGCCATGCTTTTGCTTCAGATACAGCCTTTGCCATTTATATCAAAATTGCCAAAAAAATTATTCAATTGTAGTTAAACATGAGTACAGAGAGAGGATTTTCAGAGTACACAATACAGTAGGATCATGGAATAGTGGTCATCTTTCTTCTGTTCCTTATAGTGAACAGCCTGTCACATTATTTTTTTTCTCTCAGTACACACTTACCAAACAATGTCTTTGTGTTTTTTGTGAAGCTTCTTAAATAACTTAGAGAAGTAAGATTCAAATAACAAAAGAGACTTTACTTACTGATGCCTTCCACCATCTCAGAAAACTGTTCTCTCTCTCTCTCACACACACATACACACACACACACACACACACACACAAACACACACACACACACACACACACCACACACACACACACACACACACACACACACACACACGAACATATACATATGCCCCACAGTGGTGCACTACAGTTTTCTTAAGCAATTACAAAATAGTTCACATTATCCTGACTAAACAACATTTCTCTTTCTCAAGATAAAGAAAAAATTAGTGTTCTTTATCACTTTCTTTCAACTGCAACTTAGGTAACTGAAAATGTACACTAATTTATTTATACAACTATTTTTAAATAGTTCTTATTTGCTCTGGCAGCAGTGTGTTGCTTTGCCATCTTGTGGATTTTGCTGCAAATGTTGGGCTCTGTGTTGCTGGTCCATGTGTAGGTGATGGAGCTTATCCTGCTTCACCTGACAACTGCTGTGTTGATGTTTCGGTATTAGTGGTTGTGGTCTCTTCACTTGATACCTCACTTAATATTGGTGTTGCAGGCTTTGCTGGTATTAAAACTTTCTGGTTCATCACATCTTGCATCGGTCGGATGTGAAATATGTTTCTCCTCAGCTGACTGCCAGCGTCTGTCTCGACATTGTAGGATTTGGTGTCTCAGCTTCTCCGATGACCTTTGCTGGGGTCCATGTTTTCAACATCAGCTCTTGAATATGAACATGCTGCCCTCTGAAGAGTTCTGGCAATGTTTGTGCACATTTGTTATAATGCCTTCCTTTTCGCATGTCAGCCAGTCTTCTTCCGGTTTCCTCCTGGTCTTCTGGAGGGTGTATTTTGCTTGCCAGAGTTGTTTTATATCTCCTGCAATTTAGAGGTTCTGCTGGGGACTTCATGTCAGTATTTAAAAGATGTTGCTCATAATTAGAGAAGAGCTAGGTATGTGTCTTCTTTTGTTTTACGACACTTAAACAGTGTCTGTTTCACAGTTTGCACTCATCTTTCAATGAACCCATGACCTTTGGGGTAGTATGGGGATGATGTAGTCATAACAAACCCATACTGTGCAGCCAGCTTTCTGAATTCTTGTGACATGAACTGTGTTTCATTGGGTAATCCTTGTTCAGGAAAGAGCGATCTCATTTCTGAGGTCATAGTTGACATTCTCAGGTCTTTCAGCCTTTTGACGAATGGAAACTTGGAGTAGTAACAAGCTACTATTAAATACCACTCTTGATTCTTGGTGAGTAAGTCTGCTCCCACTATGTGCTATGGCCTGGGAGAAATCATTTCTGTGGAAATCATTTCTTCTTTTAGTTGTGTGTTTCTGTACTTTAGGCATATTTTCTTAATCTGGATCTCATAATTGATAGAGATCACTTGCAACTCCTGGCAGCTATCAAGACCTAGAATTGCTGGTCCGTCTGCATCTACCATGTAGAATGTACAGAGGATGTTCTTTCCCTTATGGCAGCCATTGATCTTAGCTCTCCTTAGCTGCTTGATCATGGGTCCACCATAGGCCGTTAATGTGTCATTTGCTGTTTCCAATGCACCGTCTTTTGGATACCCTTTTATTATGTTCTCTGGGAACATCTGGCAGTGGAGTCTGAGTGGAAGGATGTTGCTGTGTGATCCAGTATCTAGCTTCATCTTTAGATTAAATATCATAGGCATGTTCTGGATTGTCCTCTGTATTTGGATCCTTGTGTGCAACTTGCTTCCTTCCTTCATCTCACCCGACATCTCATGAAGGTGTATGGATTCTATGTCCAGAATCCGGGTGTCAGAGTCCTCATTGTTGTTTCCTTTTATGTGGTGGATCTTGTTCTATTTCTCCTCCCCCACCCCCCCCCCCCCCCCACTGGTTATTAGTTTTCTTCATCCCAGACTTGCACATCTTCGCCCAGTGGTTTGCTTTACCACAGGCTCTACATTCAGAACCGTATGCGGGGTATTTGTTTCGGTCATCAAAGGGGTGTTGTCTGCTACACTTCCTGCAGGTCTTGGGGGTTTGCACTTTTCTGATTGTGTTCTTTATAGCATTAACCCTTCCATCTCTTTGCTGTGGGTGGGTCTGCATAGATAGGGATTTCATTTACATCCTCGTGGCTTTGAAGGCTCTGGCTGTGTCTATAGCTTCAGCCAGCTTCAAGTTCTCCTTCCCTACAAGAGACTATTGCAATTCAGAATGGGCACTCCCCCATATGAGTTGATCAATGAATCTTTTCTCTATATCCTTAAATCTGCATTTTGCAGCAACAATTTTTAGTCTGGTGAGGAAGTTATCAACATTTTCATCAGTCTCTTGCATTAAGCCTTCAAATTCATAAGCTCCCAGCTATTCAATAAATCAAGGCCTCGCTCCCCTGTCCAGAGAAGTACATAACTGACCTTCTCCTCCGCTGATGTATTTTTAAAATAGCTCTTGCATGCTAAATTTCACTTCTGCTGAAACTTTTTAAATGATTGAACAATGTCTTCAGCCTCCCGGTCCATCACTGGGTGAACTGCTGTTTCTCCAGCCATTTTTTTTTCAGTAATGTTTTTTCTCCATCCCCCTCTTCTGCAATGCTGATTTGCAACTAACAGTTTCTTTTTGTTAAAGGAGTAATGGCAGCTCAATGGAAGATTTAACTATGAACTTCCTTGCTTAAAGAAAATAATCTCTAAACTGTAAATGCCAATGCTCAGGATATGACTTTAAGGGAATGTCATTTCCAGTAATTACTCATTTGACAATTCTTGTTCAAAAAAGTTTCTATTTAATATTTTTTGCCATTAGCATTGTGTACTGTATGAAAGACAAATAAAAGACAACCATTCTTTTTGTAGGATCATTGAGAGTTCAGTGGAGTTACTCATCATTAATTAAAAAGCTAATTAAACTGCAGCTCTTATTCTGAATTCAGATAATTTTCTTTGACTAAATTGCAGAATGTGGAGTGCAAATATATCAAGTTCGATCACCAAGTGAAGTGATGAGAGTCTGCCCTGCAGTAACCTGCCATTCCAGCATTACAGTATAGAGTCTGTCTGGCACGAAGCTTTAATGGTCTTAGGATAAAGCCTTCAGAACTACAAATACCAAACAGTATTTATGTATGCGATTCTACAGACCATGCTTGTTATGAAAAGGGAGTAAACAATTTATTTTTTAAGATGTTCAAAAAGGGGAGTCCTCTTTTATGCTCACCGAAAACAATACTCAGAGTTCAGCTCCTATTTAATTAAAACTCCCATTACCACAGTTTCTCTCCACCTTGATCTTTCTATTGTGGTTCTGTCAATTCAACAGCAATAATATACAAACTCAAAAAAAAAGGGAATAGGCTATTTATCGCCTCTTTCAAGCTCCATTATTATAAAGAAGTAAAACCCAAAAATCTGCAGGCACCATAGTTGAAGTAAAAACACAATGCTGGAGAAACTAAACAGGTCAAGCAGTGTCCTTTATGTAGCAAAAGTAAAAATATATAACTGACTTTTCAGCCTTGAGCCCTTCATCAAGGTATGGAAAAATGTCAGCAGGTGTCTGAACAAAAGAGTGGGGGGGAGGGGTGAGCATAAAGGCAGGAGGTGACAGGTGGAGCTGACCAGTCACCCTCTACAACCACCCTCCACCGCCTGGCAGAACTGGTCCTCACTTTTAACAACTCCTTTAAATCATCTCACTTTCTCCAAATCAAAGGGGTAGCCATGGGTATCTGCATGGGTCCCACCTGCACCTGCCTATTTGTGGGTTTTGTGGAGCAATCCATGCTGCAACCTACACAAGCAAGACCCCTCAACTCTTCCTCCAGTACATTGACAACAACATCAGGGCTGCCTCATGCACCCGTGACGAGCTTGTCAACTTCATTCACTTTGCAGCCAACTTCCACCCTGATCTCAAACTCACCTGGTCCATCTCTGGCTACACTCTCCCCTTCTTGGGTCTATCTGTCTCCATCTCGAGAGACAGGGTCGGCGCCAGAACAAGTCTTAGCTGGGGGCATTAGAGTAACCGTGGGGGGCACAATCTGACCTTCGAAAACTCACTCAATGTTGGTGGGGGGGGGGGGGGGTGGTTGGTGGTGCTGCTCTGCGCATGCCTGTGAGCTCCCTTCCAGCATCTGGTCTTTGAGCATGCACCCTGGTCTCCTTCAGAAGCTTTAGGGCATCTGCAGGATTCCAGTGCTGTCCGAAGTGTACACTTCACGGAGCACGTCTGAGGGTTTCTATGACTCCCATTAGCATTGTGTGGTAGATAGCAATAAACAATCCCACTGCGATTCAAGTTAAGTTCATTATCACCTGTCTACACATATACAACCAGACGAAACAACGTTGCTACAGACGATGGTTCACACACATACACACACCCAGAACACACACACTACACTGTGCACATAATCACACATATACAAAAAATATGAAGTAAAAATACAGACTATCAGGTACCTACCTGCCTACCATGAACCATCTCCGTGAGCCTCCCCAACATGCGGTAGGTAGGAAGGCAGTGCAAGGGAACAGCTTCCATCAGTGTAAAGATTGACGGCCAGTTCAACAGGCACTCGGCACCGCAGGGTGGATGCGATGCTGCAGGCCATTGCATGGACCCTTCCTGCTCCATGCTCCCCACCTAGGGGATTTTTCCTGTTTTGTATCGTCAACCTTGCCGTGATACATTGCGGACGACAGGCATGTGCGTTTCCCTGGTGCTGGCACTGGCAGAGAGGTCCCAGCTGCATGAGGGATTGTGGGCAATGAAGATGGCTATTTATCCCGCTGTAATGCTAAACTCTAGTGATGCTAGACTGCAGGTCACAATACCCCATTTTGGGGGGGGGGGCAATGACCACAAGCAGGTGGGGTCACAATACCTCATTTGGGGGGCAATGCCCACAAATGCCTCTCTCCCTTGGTACTGACCCTGCTGGGAGACAAGGTTTCCACCGACATATATTACAAATCCACTAACTCCCACAACTACCCTGACTATAATTCCTGTCTCCTGTAAGGATTCTATCCACTTCTCTCAATATCTCCATAGCATCTGTTCCCAAGATGAGGTCCAATCCAGATCTTCCAAAATATCTGCCTTCTTCCACAGACGACCTCTCCACCACCATCAACTCAGCCGTCACTCGCATTGCCTCCATTTCCTGCTCATCTGTCCTGGCCCCCTCTGCACTCAAGTGCAACAAACATAGAATCCCCCTTATCCTCACCAAGCCCCACCAGCATCAACATCTGTAATTTCTGGAACTTACAACAGGATCCCCCTACCAGACATATCTTCCCCTCTCATCCCCTCTCCCCCTTCTGCAGGGACCGCTCCATGACTCCTTCGTGTACTCATCCCTCCCTATCAATCGCACCCCCTACCCCCAGCACCTTTCTCTATGGCCGCAAGAAGTACCACACACGCCCAAACCTCCTCCCTCTCCAAGGTCCATGGCCCCAAACAGGACTTTCAAGTGAAGCAGCACTTGTATATTGCATAGGACTGATTTACTGCATCCTGTCCTCCCAGTAGTTAACCATTTCAGTTCTGTGTCACACTCCCATTCTCACATGTCTGTCCATGGCCTTATCGACTATCCCACCAAGACCACCTGTAAATTGGAGGAACAACACCTGATTTTCCCTCTGGGCACTCTCCAACCAGATGGCATTAACATTGGCTTTTTCGGTTTCTGCTAAACTGCTCTCCTCTTCTGCCTACCTCCTCTCCTCCCCCTTTCAGGTTCTCCTCCCTCCCTTCCCCATCCCTTCACCTAGCCATCTTCCTCCCCTTCATTGCTGCTGTCCCCTCCCTCCCTTCTCCACTATCACCTCCTGCTTATGCGATCACTCCTCCCCCTCTGCTCTTCTGTTTGGACACCTGCCAGCATTTTTCCATGTCCCAGGGCTCAACGTCGGTTATGTATTTTTACCATTCCTATATGACCTGCTGAGTTTCTCCAGCATTGTGTTTTTTCTGCATTATTATTCATTTAGTTAATTTAGTTTGGATACATCCATTTAAAGTATTATTCTGAAATCTAAGAGACATTTCATGACACCTGATGATGTTTTGTAAACCCTTGAAGCACCTTGAATGTAGGAGTAGAAAGTGCTTTTGTTGAATCTCTGAATTCTTTGCAGCTACGACTGTGCCATCTTCCACAGATGTTGAAGATATTTATGTATTTTGAAGCATTCCTAAGATGCTTGAAAGAAACCAAATATATCCTCCAGAGAGAGAAAACTAGGAATTCATCAGATCCATCGTCAGTTTGTTTTAGATAAATTTTATTTTTTTCCTTGAACCATAACCTCTTCCAGTTCTCTGTTGGGCTAACAATTTCTGATAGCAGCCGTTAAACTTTCTCTCCATACCACTGCAAGAAAAAAAATTGGGAAGTGGGTTGGAACATTGCTTGTCTTCAATCTGCACTTGCACTGGAGTCTCATAATCCAAGAGGCCTGATTCCTCTTGGTATTCACCTTCCTTCGATAAACGAATCTCCTTCGTTTTCAATAAAGAAGTCACATTTTCAGACAGGTGCAACCTTATTAGAATTGGGCCTCAGGCTGGTCATAAAGATTGTTGTGCACAATACTTTGAGTTCTTCTGAAGAGCAAGTCTTGTGGAACAGGTTATTTTTGTTTTGAAGGGAAGGCAGCATAAGACATTCTGTTGCAATAATAAGCTATGCATCCTGGTATTCCAAATTTCAAATCTCATGCAAATATTTTATGAGATCTTTATTTTATGCGGATTAGTTAACCAAAATGTCATCCATTTTCATGAATTGGTCCATCAAGGGATTTAGGTAGGCACATGGATAGGGGTTTGAATGTATATATGGGCCAAACACAGGTAGGCAACTGGGCCAGCATGGAAAAAGCCTGTTTCCCTGCTGTATAACTCTATAATGAATCATTACCTATCAAAAGTGGACATGGGGGATTGATGAAGCCTGGTGGTCACAGTTGTAAGGTAAATTTTGATCATCTTTTATTTTCATCTTCTTTCCTTGATTATTTAATTCATCAGGTTGAATAGTTCTGTAACTATGACTGACATTCATATCTTGCATTGAGAAGTTGAGTTTGGTGGAGCCTCTAAGCACTTTACAAAATTAGCTCAACGAACAGAACTTTCTAAAGGATGAATGATACAGCTTCAACAATCCCCAAGGCACCCCAACTATATCTGTAACTCACTTCAATCTTCAAACAGAGCATGGACATGTCATGGAAAACTGCCCCTCCCCTACTTCAAGGGCATAATTTGCACAAAATGGTGCCATCTGCTGCACCATGATCAGTGTACAGAATCTGGACAAGGCAGATCTCTCAGTCACCACAGAATGTGGAGGGATTAGTGAACTTTTCCAAGCCACTCCACAGTAGGCAGGCGGCATAGTGCCGGAGATTCAAGAGAGCAAGAAACAAGTGGTGGTGCTTATGTTGGCCATTTGGACAGCACACAGCTTAAACATTGCGAATCAATCGTTGATGTCAGTAGTGATCACATCAAACCCATGATGTTCATGAAGAGGAATCATTTGTAAAATATTATGATGTTGACCACATAAACGTTATTATGCCTGTGAGTGACCATTATCTGAGAAAACCACAAAAACTCTTATGAAGCTCGTGTTATTTGCAGAAACACCAGGTGAGTGGGACTGAAGAGGAAATCATTATTTTCTTATGGTTACTGGCCCAAATAAAAACCACCTTATAAACAGAGAAATTTTGATTCTCCATGATTTCAACCGCCTATGAGTTCAGATAAAAGGCTAGCAGTTGTGTAATGGTTGACATGCCATGTCCCAGTGGCTAACACAATCTCATGCCATGCCTAGTGAGCCCGCAAAGAAATTTCTATGACACCAAGGAACAGACACCACTTTACCCGAATTCTGATCTTGATCCTATCCACTCATCCTGTAAAATTAACCTTTCCTTTTTAACTAGTGAGAGGCTCAATACCCCATGCTTTAATATGTCTTATGCAGTCAATCCACCGAATCTTAACTAATAATAGAGAACATTGTCACTCATTTGTACTTTCAATGCAGATGTAATCTATGATACCAACTTTCAGCCTGTATTGTTTTAAAATATAAATTTAGACATATCGCATGGCAACAGACCCTTCAGATCCATAAGCTCAGGTTGCCCAATTAACCTACAGTCCTCATAAATTTTTGGACGGTGGGAGGAAACCGGCACCTGGAGAAAACCCATGTAGACATGGGCAGAATGTAAGAACTCCTTACAGACAGTGCCAGATTCAAATTCAGTTCACTGGCACTGTAACAGCGTGGTGCTAACCGCTACATTGACTGTGCCGCCATTAGGGAGGCATATGGTGTTTTGGCCTTCATTGGTCTTGGGATTAAGTTCAAGTGCCATGAGGCAATATTGCAGCTCTACAAATCTCTGGTTGGACCACACTGAAGATTATTGTGTTTGTTTCTGGACGCCTCATCATAGGAAGTATGTGGAAACTTTGGAAAGGGTGCAAAGGGGATTTACCAGGATGCTGCCAGGATTGGAGAACATGTCTTAGGAGGAAAGGTTGAATGAGCTAGGGCTTTTCTCTTTGGAGCAATGGGAGATGAGAAGCAGCTTAATTGGGGTGTATAAGATTATGAGAGGCACAGATAGAGATGACAGCCAGTACCTTTTTTCCCAGGGCCAATACCAGAGGACACCTATTTAAGGTGAGTAGAGGAAAATTCAGAAGAGTTGTCAGAAGGAAGCTTAATACACAGAGTGATGGGTGCTGGAGTGCATTGCTGGAGATGGTGGTGGAGGCTGGTTACAATAGGGGTGCACAGTTATCATAGAGGTTAGCGCAATGCTCGTACAGTGCCAAGGACTGGGGTTCAAATCCAGCGCAGTCTGTACCTGTGTCTGTGTGGGTTTCCTTTGGGTGCTCTGGTTTCTTCCCACTGTTCAAAACATATTGCAGGTTGTTTGTCATTTGGGTTTAATTGGGTGGCACGGGGACATTTTAAAGAATCTTAGAAACATGTATGTAAGAAAACTGGGGGGTTATGGACTGTGAGGGTGGGAAGGGTTAGAGTGATTGTAAAGTGGGCCTGCATTGCACTGTACTCTCCGGGGAAGGTTGCAACACTTTTTAAAATTGCGTTGATTAAAGTTCTCATCATGTTACCTCCCATCTTCCACTGCCTTACTCATTCAAACTAACTTTCACTGGTACTTCAATTATGAGCAAACAAATGTTATATATTATGAGCTCCTGTCTTAGTAAAATGGGATTATCACTAAGGGATTGTATAGACAGGAGGAACTGAATGGTCACAGTTAACATTTAGCATTTCACACAAGCACCAAGCACAACACAAGTCACATGCCACTAATGATACATTGGAATACGGAGGGAAGACTTGTCACAGTCTGTTCCAGAATTTGATACATTTGCAAAAACGGTGTGATTTTGCAGGAGAGAACCATACTGGCTGCTGGAGAGGAAGTGGCTTTTTGAAGCAGCTCTTGTGGCCAGCCATTTCTGTGGAAATCAGAGCAAAACATGCTCTGTGAATAACTGGGCCTTTTCAGTGTGTTAGGAGGGTCTTTTTGGGAAGCAAAGTGCTTCATTTCGATTGTGACTAACAGTGGAGGTCACTTGGAGAGACTGCTTCATCTTAAGTGAAGTTATTGGTCTTGGAAGCTTCGTGGAGGCTGCCCAGTTCAAGTCTTACTTGCAAAAGGAACAGGAGTGTTGTGATCACAGTTCGTGTAGATGGACATTTCTTCAAAGGAAATGCAAGAAGAATTTGTGAGTCTAGCAGCCACAACTCCAATCTTCCCATCAGTTCAACATAATTCTGGGCATCAAATTTCAAAGGTCTGCGCTTCAACACTGAATTGAAAGACTGAACTTTGAAGTAACTTTCTAGATTTTGGCCTGGACTTCAGTGGTGTGGGTATATCACTCACACACGCGCGCACATGCACTAGACACTGGTGCATAGCTGGGGATAGGCTTAGTTGAAGAGTTAGAAATAAAATTAGTGTTTTAAAATTAAACACTGACTGGTTCATTGCCTATTGCTGCTCGTTACGCACGTTTCGTAACACATAAAACTGTAAAAATACACTAGAGATGTGGGCTAACTTTGCGACATGATATGGAATGCTGAATTGCACTATGTTTCTCAGTTTTGGTTCCATTGCTTTTGACTGGAAAATATTACTGCATCACACATTTATCACAATCCCCCATGTATTTGAAAACTCTTACAGTTCTTGCCAGAGATTAATTCCTGGGCTATCATGATGAAAGTTAGTGGCCAGATAGATTTTGTGTGACTGATTAAGGTCCAGCTGCAAGTTTTTCCTGTTCCTGCACCTTGTCCATATTCAAATAATTGACAACAGACATCTCTTCTCCCTGCAACTAGACTTGGATTGCAACTGAGGCACAGGCATGTGCTCTCTCAATTTATTTTAATCTAAAGATCCAGCAGTGCAACAGGCTTTTGCAGCCCACGAGCCCACGCCACTCAAATGCCTTTGCAAGAACAATTAACCCTGGATGTTTTCAGAACATGGGAGGAAACTGAAGCACCCGGAGGAAACTCACGTGGACTTGGGGAGAAGATACAAACTCCTTGGACTGTGACGGATTCGAACCTGATTCACAGGTGCTGCAAAAGCTCTGAACTAACTGTCTCTCTAATATCAGGACCCTAATATTAGAGCTTAAATGTTTGATGTGGTGTGGCTTAGGTTTTGTACTTCTGAGTTCAAATTAAAAATTATTTTTTTTAATTCCAGTACCTTCACAGTGAGACAACCTGAACACAGCTATACCATTACATCATCTTCCACATAAGAGCATTGCCATGACAACAAGACATTCTGAGACAAATGATAGGAAGGTGAACAATGGCTTTGGTCTGGTCTCTCTGCAACAAGTTAATATCCTGTATTATTAACAATTGTTGATCACTGTAGCTTGTACAATATTGTGGGACCTGCAGTGTAATTGTTCATAATAGTAGATGTATATCAGAGTTAAAGTGCACAAGATCGCAAGAACCAGAATTTCCATTTGCAAGGGTTATAATGTATATTTTTAAAAACTAGTCATGTGAAATCCTGATTCTCAGTGCCATTTGAAATTCTCAGCCTATCATAGGTGGTATTCCTACACTCCACAAATATGTACTGCTGATTGAGGGCAAACTATGGTTCAGACACCGTGGCTATCTCTCTTCCTCTCCTTCAGATCAGTGCCATGGAATCTTGTTCAGGCACCTGCTAAAATACATAGGCATTTAATTTAGATATATTGTACGCACTTAATTTAGATATATTGTACACGAGCATGGTCTAGAATCATGAACAGCATAGAAAAGTACTGGAAAAGCTCAGCGGGTCCCACAGCATCCATCAGAACAAAAAAGCAGTGGATATTTTAGGCAAATGTCTGAATGCAAATTGGGGAGGGGGGTAGGAGATTGTTGGGGGAAGGGGGAGAAGAGGAGGAGCCTAGGCTAACAGGTAAGAAGTAATAGGTGATTACAGATAGGAGGGTCTGAGAAGGAAGCTGAGAAGCGATAGGGGAATGGGCAGAGGGCAAAGAAAAAGCCCTGTGACGGGAAGGAAAAGGAAGGGGTGAGAGTGGAGGAGAGAGAGAGGGATGAGGGAAAGAGACTGAGGGAGAGAGTTAACAGGAATTGAGAGGAATGGAAGGTGATGTTCAATGTGAGCAAATGTGAGGTTTGGAGGCACTAATAAGAGAGCCGAGTATTATTTAAATGGAGTCAAGCTAAGGAGTGGGGTAGTGCAAAGGGATCTGAGTGGACTCATTCACCAGTCACTAAAAGCTAGCATGCAGGTTCAGCAAGCTGTGAAGAGGGCAAATGACATGTTGGCCTTAATAAAGAGGGGATTGGAGTATAGGAGCAGAGATGCCCTCCTGCAGTTGTACAGGGCCCTGGTGAGACCTCACCTGGAATATTGCATCCAATTCTGGTCCCCAAATTTGAGGAAGGACCTACTTGCTATAGAGGGAGTGTGTGCTGATTTACAAGGTTGGTTCCTGGGATGGCAGGATTGTCATATGCTGAAAGTTTAGAAAGACTTGGATTATATGCGATGAAGTTTGGAAGGATGAGAGGAGACATGATTGAGGTATATAAGATTATCAAGGGGCTAGACAGGGTAAATTTGGATTTCATGTTCCCAATGTTGGGACAGACTAGGACTAGAGGGCATAGTTTAAGAATACAGGGAAAGCCCTTTAGGACAAAGATGAGGAGAATTTTTTTTACCCAGAGAAGTGTGGATCTGAGAAATGCTTTGCCGCAGAGGATGGTGGGGGCAGATTCACTGGATATGTTCAAAAGGGAGTTAGATAAGGCTCTTGTGGGCAGGGGAGTTAAAGGTTATAGGGATAAGGTAGGGAATTGATACTGACAGAGAATGATAAGCCATGATCTGAAAAATGGCGGTTGGTGCTGGCTCCACAGGGCAATTGGTCTACTCCAGCACCTACTGTCTATTGTCTAACAGCAAGTTCCATGCATCTCTGTGAATTCCAAGAGTTGAACATCTGAAATTCTTCTGGAGATCCACATAACTAAGCAAGTATTCACAGATCAGTAATGTTGTCATTGGAATTTAAGCACTTGTCGGTGCTCTGTCCTAGGAATTTTCTGGCTCCCCACTTTGTATAACGGTGTAAAACCAACACCTTAGCACCCAATATATTTTGTGCTATGCACCTGCCTCTGTTGTGCAGCCAAGGTGTGAAGCAGGATTTCTATCCCTTGCAGGTGCATTAGGCACTTGATGCTCTCTGGAAGATAATTTTCCAAAATTTGCTGTGTGACCTGTCCAGCCCCAATTTCTTCTTCCTGCTTCTCCTTTATGGATTACCTAGTTGTTAGATAAACTATGGTAGAAAAAAAACCCCAAGGATTTTGCAGGAATGTTCAGAATATGCACACATTCCTTCAGTATTTGGAGTCTCTAAACTATTTAGAGATACAACAACAACAAAAGTAATTTGCCAAACTGTTTACATTTAAGAGAGCCTAGCAGTGTGCTTCTTTTAACTCGTGTACAATTTAAAACCAACACAGAAAGCACTGAAGCTCAATCTTTATGGGCTCGTCAGCAGGTGATGTCATTTGAGAAAATCTAAATTAAAACCCTCTAACATTCATTTCCCTGTCATTTGGATTACTGTGAGCTTGCAGGAGAAATGAAGAAGTTTGTGCTCAGTCCTACTGAAGATCAAAATGAAAGCAAAATAATTGGCATCAATTCCTTCAGATCCTTTTTGGAAGGAGAACGAATTTGGCTGTTTTATCCATTTTGCTATAAACTCCCAAGTCTTAAGCCCATTGCAGATACAAGTGAAGAAGCGAGAGACCAAGGCCAAATATGTAAACTTTATGATACAAGCTGTTGATGGTTTACTCACCAATCAGACACATAACTAAAGACTACACTGCCACCCGTCGCCCACCCCGCCCCCCCAACCTCACCAATCCAGCTAGGCTCAATTGGCAGCGATCGCTTTCAATTTGGGTCATTCCGACCTCGTACTGAATATGATCAAGCATCAGTTGCATCATGAAGTGCTTTTAATGTTAATCTATCCAGTACACAGACTGTACTTTGAAAACATCTTAATAAGAAGCAAAATCACCCTAAATATATCACTCAAGACTAGAACAGTAGGACTTCCAAGAGACAAGTTGTAAGCTTTTATGAATCTTGCAAGTTTCTATATCAAGGTTTTTTTTTAATTAAGAATCATTAACAGAAAATTAAGTAGTATTATCATTAAAACAAATCTTTATATTTAGGAAATGAGTCAATCCCTTGCATTTAAACCAAAAACTAAATGGTAATCTGGCCTAGGAAGTCAAATACATGTCAGGTAATTGAACAATGTTCACCTGTTTCAACCATTGGGTCTCAATGCAGAGACTGTTCGATGTTTTTGTTCATATTAAGTGAAGGTCTAGTTTAGTTTCCTGATAATTCATGGAGAGTGAAGGAGATTGAGACGTTCAGAAGATAGTGAGGTGTAGTCATGGAAATCAAGTAAGAAACTGATTTCTCATAGTACCCCTGAATTGATTCTCACACGTCTACAAATTTAGACTTTAAGCATTTTTGTTCCACACAGTGGGTGCTGCATAGCCCACTAGTACCACATTCAAAATCACCAAAGATCATTCAAGGAAAGCAGTCATATGTTCCATCCACAACTTTTAATTAGCCTGTATTCAAAAGTCCCAGGAAAAATGTCATGTGAATTCTGTCATTTGTTCAAATGATTTAACGCAGCATTAACTTCTTGGGAATCTTATACAGCTCTGCGAAAACATTGAAGAGTTTGTAATTATCCTTCTGCAATCACCCAATCCTACTCCGTACCCTCCACCCCTAATTGTACATTCAAATAAATGGCAATAATTATTTTTCAGGCTTTAATTAAAATTTGTCACTGCAGCTTCCTAAACTAAAAAAGATAATGACACAGGTGAATGTACATTCATTATGCTTAAATAACATTGTTGCTTGAACTGCTCTTGAATGATGCAGACTGGCATGTCCATAACTAACACAATTTTATGCAATTCAATATTCTTTGACTGACTTTGTGCCAAGATTGAACTGCTTAATTGATGCAAATGAGATGTCAGCAATTGGCGACAAATTTTCTGAGATCCTTGACTGGCTGATCTCTATTCTTGCTGCAGTAAAATCAAATTGCTTTTCCAGAAAATGTGGGAATACACTGAGAGAGAGAAAATTAGGACATAATTGCTTGCTTTGTGCCATTCCAGGAAATTTAGGGTTATAACTCCCTCTGCCCATAACTGTAATTGAAACTGTAAATTTGTGACTTTATAATTACATCATCCGTCATTGGTGGCATGGTATTTGTATGTCTGAGCTATTTAATGAGTGATGTAGGTGAACTTTGTTATTCCACCATAAATTAGAGAGGACAATGAAGAGTTTGCTTCCTGAATACTTTGGATGTATTTTATGGATTGTGCGCTGCTGATCGTGAAAATCACCTCAACATTTACTTATCATGTACCGTTTTTGAGATGTAAACTATTTTTTTGTCATATTTTAAGTCTACCTCAAGCGTACAAAACCATAAAGTGCAAAATGTAATTGAAAATTAATTTTCTACATTCACACTTGGACTTCTTCCCTGCTGATCTTGGTGCAGTCAGTGATGAACATGGTGAAAGGTTTCAACAGGATATTTCGACCATGGTAAAGCGGTTTCAGGGCAACTGGAAGCCATCAATGCTGGCCAACTATTGTTGGACACTGACGCAAGAGGCATCAGATGCTGAGTACAAATGAAAATCAGCAACAAAACATTTTTAGGACAGTTGAACGAATGCAATGTTTCAGCGTCATTATGTGATTGAACATGCTAAATCCAACAAATGTTTCTCCGTGATACAACAAATTTCAAAGTATCTTTGTGTTCTGCTTGAAGTTGTCGAACGTAATCCCCAATTTTTTTTAGGAATCAAACTTTTTGAAAAAAGAAATCGTTGTCCAGTATTATCACTAACGTTCTAGGTATTATACAAATGGTAGAAAGAATAATCTTAAAATAAGATCAGATATTTCACCCTTACAGACCATCAACATCCCTATTCTTTGAGCACAGGCTCTGCTTATTCATATGTAGCAGCATTGGGAAACACTATAATTACTTGAATTATTCTCAAAAAACATAGATTTTAAGTAATTTATGAATTAAGGTAAAAGAGGGTTGTACTTTTGCTTAGATTCGAACATTCCATTGAGAAATTAGAGATCAGAAATACAGGGTGGTTATCCCCTCAGATCGTAAGAAATCTGTCTCCAATAGTGGCTGTTGTGGTTTCCATCATACCATAAAACATTTTGGGGGAATTGATTAATTGGACATTCTGCTCCAGCAAAGTTCAGTCAACTTTTACAGCCGTTTGACACCATCATTGATCCTACACTCACTTCATCCTGCTTTGACTGAGTTGACTACATTGCTCTCCAAATATTATCGATGCCAATATCAATACAAATGAAGCTTAGAGGCTGTGCATTACGACCTGTAATATAATGCTCCAGACAATTGATTAACAGGATTCTGGATTTTGCAGTATGAATTGGGAATTTTGCAAATATAGTTGCTTTCTTAGTTTTCTTTTATTTGAGCTAAGCTGATTTAATTTCATAAAGAGTTGCTATATTCTTGTAAAGAAAAGGCACCTCATCAAAGAGTGGCAGAGAGGATCACTGGAGTCTCCCTTCCCCCCCCCCACCCCGCTTTGATGTGATCTACCAGGATGCACAAGAGGGTGTGCAAAATCATTGAGGACCCCTTCGACCCTGTACACAGCATCTTTCAGCTGCTCTAATCAGGAAAGAGATACAGGAGTATCAGAGCCAGCACCACCAGACTTATCCTGTACATGTTTTGTTTGTCTGTGTGTGAGGTATGTCTGGTTGTGTGTCTGCATGTTTTACACCAAGAACCAGAGAACGCGTTTCATCGGGTTGCACATGTACAATCAAATGACAATAAACTTGACTTGCACTGATCTCATGTAATCACTTTAATTCCCCACAATGTAGAACTCAATGCAGAAATGGTATTGAAACCAGTTTAACTAGGAACATGTTAAATATATTCTCCACTGTAAATAGTCAGGAAATTGTACAAAATCATATTCCTCCATGGGACTGCAGAAGGAGCCTGATCCAGGAGAGTAAGCAAGTAAACACCGGTGAAAGGGCAGCATAGTTGGTGTAGCAGTTAGTGCAATGACTTTACAACACCAGCGATTGGGATAGGGGTTCGAATCCCGCGCTGCCTATAAGGAAGTTATACGTTCTTCACTTGTCTACATGAATTTTCCCTGAGGGCTATGGTTTCCTCCCACCAGAGTGAGGGTAAATTGAGTGTAAATTGAGTGGCATGGATTTGTGGGCTAAAATGGCCTGTTACTATGCTGTATGTCTACATTTAAATTTAAAGAGGATCTGGAATTTGGGGCTTCTGAATTTAGAGTGGACTTGGCGGAAAACCTCACCTGGCCCATCAACAACAGCTCCATAGCCAAGAAAGCCCAGCAGCACCTCTACTTCCTGCAAAGGCTGAGGAAAGTTCATCTTCCACCCTCCATCCTCACTACATTCTACAGAGGATGTATTGAGAGCATCCTTTGTAAATGCAGCACCGCCTGGTTCGGAAGCTGTACCTCCTCGGACAGCAAAACTGCAGAGGATAATGAAGTCAGTGGAAAAGATCATTGGGGGCTCTCTTCTTACCATGACGGACATCTACAACACTCGATGCAAGCAAAAGGCAAGTAAACATTGTGAAGGACTCCACACACCCCTCACCTAAACTGTTTTCCCTTCTGCCATCTGGTAGGAGGTACTGTAACAATCAGGCCCTAATGTGTAGATCGGACGACAGCTTTTTTCTCCCAAGCTATCAGGCTCCTGAATTTCCAGAACATATGTGGATAGTGCACAGTGGACCTTTACTGTACACATCTTAATATTTTAATATTTCAATGCGTTTAACTTCTATCCTAACTTATATTTATGTAAATATGCTCCTTGGTCCTGGATTAATCCTATCTCACCTTTACCGTGCCAGCATGATATGAACGATAAATAAAGGTGACGACTTGCTTCTTTAACGTGTTGGAAATGGCCTCAGTTGCATGTGGAATTGCCATTATCCTGAACAGTTTGATGTACGGATTGGGGCTGTGGATAAAGAAGAAACCCAAATATGAATGTAAGGGGGAGAAAAATCCATATATGCTAGAGGTGACAACCTTCAATGCAGTTGAAAAAAGAGATCTCCTAATCAAGTCTTAATCCACCTGGAGAGGGCAATGCTTGTTTAAAAAAAAAGAATGGCTTGTCATTGCAGACTGACTTTCTTCTAAGCTGAAGAGTTGAAGTAATTTTGTCAATCCTCCTGAATTCGATGCTTTTTCTTTAAATATTTGCTTTTTGATGAGGGCAATACTGACAAGAATGCATTTATTGCTTGAGCTTGGTTGGTCTGAGAACATGGTTGTGGTTCCATCTGATCTACTCCAGTCTTTGTTGGAAGCCAAAATTAAAATAATGTAGATGCTGTAAATTCAGAACAAAAATTAAAAATTACAGTAAGTCCTGGAAATGCTCAGCACGTCAAGCCAGCAACAATGCTAATGTTTCACCAGAACTTTCCCTGTGGCAATGATGTGGTGCACATCCAAGATCACTGGCTTCCACTCTCTTATGATAGAAAATAACAATTACATGTTTGTTTATTTATTGCTTATTTATTTTATGAATGCTTTGTTTATTTTTTTTTTAAATAGTATCACTACCGGAGCTGCTGTAACAGCACCAGTACCATAGGTGTGGACCACGGGAGACTGGGAAGCAGAGTTGGGTCCTGCCGCCCAGTCTGGCTACAATCAGTCTGGGTTTAAATGGCCGTAATAAATCAGCCGGCGATGTTTTATTTAAAATCCTATGCGGGCTTTGGGCCCAAGATGCTTGGCAGTTGCCACAAGCGATTGCAGACTCTAATGGAGAGAACACTCCCCATTGAGAAGGAGAAGAGAAGAGTCAAGGTGACCAGGGTGGCGGATGGGCTAGTGGCCCTGCGGCTGCAGGATACACACAGGCGGTGAGCTGTTGGCAACTTGCAGATGAGGAACCTATACGGACTGCAGGCTTCTGGTAACTTAAGGTCAAAGGATTCGCAACAGGCTGTAGGTTACTGGAAACTGGCTCAGGAGAACCAGGTATCAGAACCGGGATTCAAGAGGGCGCTGAGGGCAAGAGGGGTGCCGAAAGGCCCTGGGTGCTGAACTCTTCCTCATCGTGTAGGAGATATGGATCTGGGCCCAGGTTGGCAATGGTTGGAACAGAACTGGAGTCTTGTGGAGCTACAGAGGTTGTGGGATCGGTGGAGGTGAATCTGTGGACAAACAGTGACTCTGAGAGCACTCTGTTTTACTTCTCTTTCTCTAATGTAAAGAGGTGCTAGACAATGCTCATGGTCAATCTTTGTCTGCCACTGTGGTCACTATCCTTGAGGTTGTCTTCTCTGTTTCTCAACAGAGGGTATTGACCCCATTACTAGAGCCCTAAGCCCTGGGCTGCTCCCCCAGAGTCCACAACCTCTTGTGGCCACTGCCTTATGGCAGACTAAAGGCACTCTCATGCCATATGTTGTTCCTTTTTTATTACATGACAATAAATAGTATCTGATTTGATCTGATCACATGGCAAGGTAATCATAAAAGACTGTATCAAGAATACTGACCATTCTATTCTGGGAATAGTGCAAAAATAATAAGGTTAATTAAAAGCCCAAAAATCTGGTGGTTTTAATTGTACAGGAGACTTGATTGTTCAAAATATGAAAGCGTTACCAAGTGTGACTCAAAGCCACTCAATTATTATTTTAACTGAGATGCAGTAAGGATGGGTAATCAAACCATTCTTAATAGCCCAGCTGGTAACTGAAATAAAAGCAGAAAATATTGGAAGCTTTGCATTGAGAATGTGGGCAGAATAGAAAAAGGGATTAATTTAGAATCTGTGTAAACAGGTAGTTGATGGTCAGCCGAGATTCAGTGAGCCAAAGGACCTCTTTCCATGCTTTATGACTTTATTACACTGTAACACTGTACGACCACATACCGTCCTTATGTTTTATACAGTAAACTGCAGCCCTGTCCCAGCAATGTCCTGCTATCATCAGCTAGCACCCTTCCCATTGCATCCTGATCTCGACCTCCTCATGTATTCCTCCCCTAACTCTTTCACCCTCAAACCCCTCGACCCATGCCATACTATTTCCACCAGCTTTACCACTAAAAGCACCTCATTTAGTAGTGCCCCGTGTCACAGGCTTTCTCTACCTTATGGTCAATCTCGGCCAGTGTTTATGTGGATTCTATTTAGAAAGTAAATGCCTATTCCATGAAGGCAAATATCTGAAACCCAGTCCCAGGCCATGGTGAGAAATCAACTCCCACTGCACTGACATTTCTCCTTCATTTAGTTTCCAATAGTTACTGCTGGATTTCTTCTCTCCAGGTTGTTGATGACAACTCTCTCCACTGGATTACTGTACAGCATTTACTACTATCTTCTTCAGTCCACATTCCTGATGCCACTGTAAAATCTCTCTTGATCCAGGAATCGGCAATCACTTTTCTTCAATCGAGATTCCTGACTAAGTCCTTCTCCTCTCCTTGATCTAGATCCACCAAAAATGGATCCCCAGATTTTACTATTCTCTCTCTCTCGCTCTTCATCCCCATTTTGTGTGCTGTATCCTTCCTCTTCAACAATTGTACAAACCTCCGTACTGGAACACTCCAGGCATTTGAAGGGAGAGGTAAAGAAAGAGACAAGTGCTATTATTTGGATTGTTTTAATGTGGTTTCATTTTTTAATAATTGCACTAAAACTTCTGCTTGGAACTTGCTTTAAGGTAAAAAAAAAAGCCCATCACTCTTACTTCAAGATGGGTGATAAAAAGATTTAGAGGTCCATATTCTGGCATGCGTTGGACTCAACAGAGTGATGTCTTTTGGCTCAGATTGCTCTTCAGACAACAAATCTCAACAATGCCAATTTTAACTGTTGCGAGCAGGATGCATATTTAACGAGCCCCATCGTCTGTGGTCTGGGATACTGTATCCCTCAGACTTCATCTCTGTAACGGTACTGGGTAGGAGGGAACCTGAATTGAGAGGGGTGTCAGACCATACAAGAGGGCGAGGAATGCCCCTTATGGGGCCAGGGGAGCAGTTTTCATCTATTGTCCTGCAGCACACATGTCAAACTCTGGCCCGATTTGGCCCGCGATGTAATTATATTTGGCCCGCAAGATCATTTCAAAAAAGTATGAGAGGTGGCCCGCCCTGCAGCGAGAGCCGATGCTGTTTTTTGGTAATGTCACCCCCACCATCCTCCCCCTTCATTGCACATCCTTCTCCATTGTAACACGAGAAATTGTAACACGAGAAGTCTGTCGATGTCATCAGCCGGCAAGCCAGTTGGAAGGCTCCCCGCACAACCAGTCACTTCTCCCACCTGTCGAGCGGTGCGGCGGATGGGCGAGCGCCTGTGATTTCCTGTCGGCGCGACAGACATGGCAGGCTGCGCACGGCCCCCGGGCAGCGCGAGCCCCACGCGACTGGCACTGGACGGCCCTTCCACAGCGCGAGCGCACTTCTCCCGGTCGCCACAGCCTTCAGTGCTTGCACCCGCGCGGACCCCAGGGACGGCTGGTTCGGCCCTGCACGTGAAGAGAGAGATGGTGGCTGTCCGCAAAGGCTGATCGGCAGCGTGCTGGGCCTGAGTGGGTGGGTAAGCAGGGGTGGGCAGAGGGTGTAGGTGAGGAGTAATGGGCAGGGGAAGTTATGGTGGTGCGAGGGGCAGTTAGAGGAAGGGATGAGTAGAAGGAGGGGTGGATAGGGAAGAGAAAAGGGGAGGGGCAGGGTCAGTAGGGGAGGGGTGATTAGAGGGTGAGAGATGGGTAGAGGGAGGAACAGGTTGAGGGGAGAGGCAGTAGAGGGGCGGGTATAGGATGGGGTGGGTAGAGGCAGAGCGAGTGGAGTGAGGGGTGAGTAGAGGTTGGGTAAAGGACTGGTCAGGTAGAGGGATGGTGGGTCGAGGGTGAATAGAGGCCTAGAGCCTGAGGAGTGAGCAGGAAATGCTGAGTCCTGATGCAGGCCAAAATGGACACAGCCTGTGAATGCTGACTACATCTCCACAGGGACCAAATATGTTTCCCTCAAGTCAAGCAAAGGATGAACTTGAGCTACCTACTCCTGACCTGTAACATTATCCTCCTAAAGTTATATCCTAAAGTTTAACATTACATATGTTGAAAGAAGAGAAAACATGCAGATGTTGTTGAAAATTTTCAATAAATATTTAGTTCGGCCCTCGACTTAGTCCAAGTTTTTAATTTTGGCCCTCCGTGAATTTGAGTTTGACACCCCTGTCCTGCATGAATAAAAGACCTGAAATTGACTTGACAGTCTTTCTGTTAAAGTTATGCTCATGAAATCAATAACCACAAGCAGACATGAAGCGAGTGATTAAAGGCTTTAATATCCAGAAACATCAGATGTGACTCCACATGCTGCTGGCCCGGATCCAAGGCTGGTGTGGAGGATGGAGACTAGGACCATCAGCCTTTTCTGGGAATTTATGGGGAGGAGTTACAGGGTCAGAGATGGGCCAGCCTGTACAGTCTGGTGAGGTCACACTTGCACCACAAGACCCAAATAACTACCTATTTTTAAAACTGGATTACTCATGCTGTGGCTGTAACTCAGTTCGGTGAACAGGCTAGATCTGCAATCTCTGGAAATATGGCAGGATGATTGAGAGGTGGTCAATATTTTCTTGCATGGCCACCCAGATTCCATTGGTTTTAATGAGCCATCTAATAGAGGGCAGTGCAGGCATTTCCTACCACAATGTATCCATCATCCTAGATTACGTGCTCAGTCTCAGTGCAGTTTGAACACACAAGCTTCTGGGCAAGAGTTGACCATCTCACTGAGCTACGTTTAATATTTAAGTACAAAAAGGAATTTGAATCCAAAATTAAATATTTAATCTTGTTTAGGAGGAACAATAAAAGCTTAGACCAAGATTCAAACTTCTTCATGCTTGTGTGGGAAACATTAATTTTTATTGCTAATGTATTATGACATTTTAAATCTGAGTTCACTGTACTCTCAATCTGAAAAAAAATAATCATTTGAAGAAACATATTAATAGGTCTGTCACAGATGAAAAAAAATTCACTTTTTTGATTGCTGAAATTATAGTCAATATATCAGGAAGACATTGATATACTTGAACATCTACAAGGTAAATGATGCACATGGATATTTGTCCTCGACATCTTTTTATAAAAAAATTTTGTATCTGTAACAAGGAATAGTCCGTAATTGTGACTGCAATTTGTCATAGTTGTAGATCCCTTTCCCTATTCCTATTCCCCATTTTGTGCAACTTAACTTTAAATCTGATAAAGCAATCAATTTTATGATGTATTTGGCAAGAGAGGTTCTGTTGTTTCGGCCAATTGCAATGATTTGAGCTCCTTAGAAATTTTTCTGAGGTAAAACCGAAGAAAGAGCACAAGATACCTAGCAACACTGATCTGTGAGTCCTTGATTTTTTTTTTCAAATATATCATGTAAGTTTACAATTAAAAGTACTGGTAAGATTATGGTTTATTACTTGATCATGAAAAATAATCTGATATTGTAATATTATCTCATTCCAGATTAGTTAACCAGAGCATTCTTTTGCAATCTAGTTCAAAAAAAAATCTATTATTTGCTTCCAAGTTCTTGGCCAGTACAATAAGATTTGCTACTTTCTTCTGAAGCTCACAAAATGTTCTAAAAATTTTAATTCATGGATGAATGCTGAGATGTTCTCTAAAATTATATTTACCTGCAAATATACCCTTGTCAGTAAATAGTGTCAGGTAAATAGAGAGAAAGTCATAAAGGGACATATTACAGAAACCATCACTTCATGCTCATGCCCATTTTCACACTAATGTGATTCGAACATATTTTATTCTCCCACATTTCCACTAACCCTTGCCCAGATTTTATCAATCACCAATAAATTGGGAACAATTAAACTTCCAAACCACATGTTTTTTTGTAATATGGGAGGAAACCAGAGCACCCATTCAGAGGAACCAAGGCAGCTACAAGGAAAATGTGCAAACCCCATGCAGCACTTCAGATTAGGATTGAAACTGAATCAATGGAGGTGTGAGGCATCAGCTCTGTCTGCTGTGGCACTGCATAATGTTATGTTTTGTCATTTGAATGCCAGAAGAAAACTTGGGCTGCATACCCTTACACAAATATGAAGATTTATTTTTTCCTATTGACTTTCATGGTATACACTTAAATTGAAAGACCAAGAAATTCCCAAATAAGTTTTTTTTTAACATTCATCAGTTGCAAAATTAAACCTGTGACCATAGAAGACCTCCAAAGTCTATTCAATTATAGTTTAACACAACAGGTGCCATTGGACAATCAAACAACCAAAAATGCGATAGACTTCTTAGATATTTTCCAAGTGATTAGTATATTGAAGGGCATGATCTTGTTGCCAACATCTTTATCACAATTATGCTGGTAGGAGATATTCAGCCATTTATTTAAAAACTTCAATAAACTTCGGTACTGAGTTGAAATAAAGTTGGATCTGATCATAGTTTTGCCACAAGAAACAGTCATTGTGCGACTAAAGCAAAGACCCTTGTGAATCAGTGAGTTCAGAAAGATTCCATGCCTAAAACAACAATTACATTCTAAGTCAGGGAAAATATCACAGCTGTGCTTAAAAAGGATAGCCCAGAGAGTTTGTCTAAATAGGCCACATGGGTGGAGCTGAGGAATGAGAATGGTGTGACTACACTGATAGGGTTGTATTATAGATCGCCCAATAGTTAGCAAGAATTGGAGGAGCAAGTTCGTAGAGAAATGGCAGACCAATGTAAGAAACAGAAATTTGTGATGATAGTGGTTTTTAACTTTCCACATATTTTTACTGGGACTCCTATACTGTAAAAGGGTTAGATGGCTTGAAGTTTTTCCAAATGTGTTCAGGAAAGTTTTCTAAATCAATATATCAATATATAGAAGTACCAATGAAAGAGGATGCAATATTTGATCTCCTATTATGGAACCAGACAAGTCAGGTGATAGAAATATGTGTAGGCCATCATTTTGGGTCCAGTGACCATAATGTCATTAGTTTTAAGTTAATTATGTATAAGGATAGGTCTGGTCCTCGAGTTGAGATTCTAAATTGGAGAAAGGCAAATTCTGTGGAAATGATAAAGGATCTAGGAAGTCTGGATTAGGAAAAGTTGTTTCCTGGAAAGGTTGTGTTCAGTTAATGAAGGCCTTCAAAGACAAAATTTTGGAGAGTTTGCATGTTCCTGTCAGGATTAAAGGCAAAATTAACAGATATAGGGAACCTTGGATTTCAAGGGATATTGGCAATCTGGTTAAGAAGAAGATAGAGGTGTAATGCAGGTATAAGCAACAAGGAGCAAATGAGATACTAGAAGAGTGTAGAAAATATAAGAAAATAGTAATTATTATGCATTTGTCAGAATGGAATGATCTTCCAAATGAGATAGTTGCGGCAGGGTCCCTTCTATCATTTAAGAGAAGTTTGGATGTGTACATGGAAGTGAGGGGGTTGGAAGGTTATTGGCGGAGAGCAGGAGATTTGAGCTAGTGGAGTTGCTCTAGTGAACTAGTGTGGACTCGAAAGGCCAACATGGCCTGTTTCCGCTCCGTAAATGGATATATGGTTATATATTTAAGAAGGAAATCAGGAAGGCAGATAATGTGAATGTAAACCCAAAGGGTTTCTACAAGTATGTTAAGAGCAAAAGGTTAATAAGGGACAAAATTGGTCCCCAAGAAGATCAGAATGGTCATCTATGTGTGGAGCCTTATGAGATGGGGAAGATCTTAAACTATTTCTTTACATCAGTATTTACTCAGGAAACTGGCATGATGCATAAGGAAAGAAGGGAAACAAGAGTAGTGTCATGGAATATACAGAGATTAAAGAGGAGGAGGAGGTGCTTGCTGCCTTACAGCGAACAAAGGTAGATAAATCCCCCAGGCCTGACATGATATTCCATTGGACCTTGAGGGAATCTAGTGTAGAAATTACAGGGGCCCTGGCAGAGGTATTTAAAATGTCCTTACCCACAGATGAGGTGCCAGAGGATTGGAGGGTAGCTCATGTTGACCTGTTGATTAAAAAAGACACTAAAAGCAAAGCAGGAAATTATAGGCCAGTGAGCCTGATGTCAGTAGGTAGGTAGATTATTGCAGGGTTTGCTGAGAGATCTGTGATTAGTGGTGTCCCTCAGGAATCAGTACTGGGACCATTGTAGTTTGTTGTCTATATCAATGATCTGGATGATAATGTTGTAAATTGGATCACCAAGTTTTCTGATGACACTAAGATTGGAGGTGTTGGAGACAGCGAAGAAGACTTTCAAAGTTTGCAGAGGGATCTGGACCAACTGGAAAAATTGGGGAAAAAATGGCTGATGGAAGTTATGCAGATAAGTGTGAGGTGTTTCCTTTTGTAAGGACAAACCAAGAAATGACATACATGGTAAATGGTAGGTTCACTGAGGAGTGTGGAGGAACAACGGGTTCTTGGAATACAGATACATAATTCCCTGAAAATAGCATCACAGGTAGACAGTGTAATAAAGAAAGCTTTAGGCATATTGGCCTTCATAAATCAAACTATTGAGTACAGAAGTTGGGATGATATTGTAAGGTCAAATTTGGAATATTGTGTACAGTTCTGGTCACCTAACTACAAGAAGGAAATCAATAAGATTAAAAGAATGCAGAGAAGATTTACTAGGATTTTGCAAGGTCTTCAGGATTTGAGTAACAGAGAAAGATTAAACAGGTTGGGCTTTTATGCCTTGCAGCGTAGAAGAAAGGGGGGGGGGGATTTGATAGAGGTTTACAAAATTATGAGGGGTATAGACAGAGTAAATATGAGTAGGCTCTTTCCACTTAGATTGGGAAAACTAAATACAAGAGGACATGGCTTTAGGGTGAAAGGGGAAAGGTTTAGGGGGAACATGAGGGGGAAGTTCTTCACTCAGAGAGTGGTGGGAGTGTGGAATGAGCTGTCATTTGACGTGGTAAATGAGAACTCACTCAAGTTTTAAGAATAAATTGGATAAATACATGGATGGAAAAGGTCTGGAGAGTTATGGAATGGGTGCAGGTCAGTGGGACTAGTGGAATGATGTTTTGGGACAGACTAGAAGGGTCAAATGGCCTGTCTTCTGTAGTGTTCTATGGTTCTTAAGTGCAAAATTATTTGTAATTGAGTTGTTTTATTCCAATATACCATATTCCTGTTAAATATATTCACATAAACCACTCTTGATATTATTTCTTTATTCTACAATGATGCAATGATACTCGGCAACAAGTAAATAAAGATGGACACACATGTGAGACAGCAGATGCTGGAACCTGGAGAACAGACCAATCTACTGGCGGGATTCAGAGACTGAAGCAGTACCAGCACCTCACTGACGCTGCTTGGCCTGCTGACTTCCTCTAGCAGACTGCTCCACTTTAAGCAGAACATTGTTTGGAAAAGAGCAGTTTTTAAAGCCCAAAACCTAGTATTTGACCTTTTCGCTCTGAGGAAAAAATTCTGACTCTTAATCTGTGCCTCTCATAATTTTATCAACTTCCATCGGTCTCCAAAGCTCCAGAGAAAACAATCGAAGTGTATCCATCTTGTTCTTAAAGAGCCTTTTACCTTACAGGTTTTTAAAGACTTTTTGTTCCTACTAAGTATCTTACTCTTTGTGCCACTGTGCAATTGCCAAGAGACTATTCTTATTGAAGGATTGGAAGGTGAACGTTGGCTATCACATCATGTAATTAATCATTTGCTCTCTTTGGCTGTACCCTGTTAGGTTCCATTCATTCATACAATGAACATTTGACAAGATTGTCAATCCAGTTGATACATTATTTAGACCATGGATGCAATGTTTATGTGAGTGAGATTGACTCAATGTGGTTTCTGGTTTTGATATAATAATTATTTAAACATAGTGTTTCTAAAGTACTGGCAACTTTTCTCACCAATGCAATCCAGTGCAAATTACCTTTTGCAAAGCCGTTTCTCCAGTTCATTTTAAGGACAAATCAAATCATGCACCAGGTTGTGAAAAAAATCTGAGGAGCCTTTAAAATGTAGATTATTTTCTTCCACTGACCATAGAACAGGATACACAAATGCAATTACTTTATAAGGTTCACACCTTTCACATCTAGACTTTAAATTGGTGAGCTGCAAGCTGTTAACTTAAGTCAGGTCTGTTGATGTCATAGTTTATTGAAAAGTGAGCTGACCTTTCCATTGTGTTTACAATTAGCCAGTGCAAGTGAGCTGCAGATGCTGGAATGTGGAGCAATAGACAAAGTGCTAGAGAATGCAGGGTCTCACGCACAATGTTGGCCACCTTTTGCCTCGATAGTTGCCTAATTAATTGTATTCTTGTTTGGAAGTGAATTTTGGATTTTCCTCATTTCCAAAATTCATTGGGTCAAAGAGCCCCTGAACAGAACATTATTAAAATCAAGCAAAGTATGATTACATTCGTATTATCTGGGAATGAACCAGACCATTGATTAAGGAATGGGTTGAAGCTAATGTAACAATTTTTCTGTTACTTTTTTTTTACTAAATATTCAGAAATACTCATTAACTGGCCTAAGTCCTGCAATGGGCCTTACACTGTTCTAAAATACTGTAAATAGTTCAGCTAATAAATGCTCATTTCTCACTTTCAGTCTGTAGTGTCCATATTTTCCAGCCTGTATATTAACCCATCTGTTGCGATAGTTAGATAATCTACCTTCTCCACTTTCAGCCCTCCATTTTTTATGGTTTTCTTGCCTTTTCTTAGATACATTAATAAAATACTGTAATAAAATCTCAAGTCTGTGTGTGTGTGTTATGGCCAAAGAATTCCATCCACAATCTAACAAGAGATGAAACAGCTACATTTGCAAAGCTGTTAAGCAAAGCAATTCCATGGCTTACATTTACCATCCATTCCTTCATCACCAGCTACGATTGTCATCCCTGTTAAGGTGTGATTTCTGCTATGCCTGGTCAAAGATGTATTCCAGATCTTCCTCAACTGAACTTCTATCTGTACCACTAATACATCTGTGGACCATTGATTTTTCAATACAATTCATCTTTGTGCTACTTAAGTGGTGATGGGTAACTTCTATTTATCATGCAATAGGAGTGCTTTATGGACAAGATATTTTGACAAACAATTTGAATGTTATTTAGGATGGATTTGACACTTGGGTGGATCATCCATTGCTCCATATTGGTCATTTCAGCATGGTCTCCCACTCCTTCCTCCGAGGGAAGCCCAGCTCCATGGGCTTTGTAAGGCCCAGCACAATGGCTGCCTGAGTACATGCAGCTGGGTGCATGCACGCGCGCGTGTGCACACACACACACACACACACACACACACACACACACACACACACACACACACACACACACACAACTATTTTTATCTTAAGGTGGGTAAGTAATTTCAAACTGTCAGATTTAAGTATTTATCTGCAATGGATTATTTATGCAAATAAACAGTTAATTATATATTAAATTCAAGAAAAGTGGGGACTGACAACAGGAAACTTGGCAGAACTGACATTCCAAAAGGAAAAGAGGGCTTTGGGCCTGAATTGTATATTAGCTCCAATGTTGATCATGTGCTATCAGCATTTCTACTTGCAAAGCAGCAGCATTGACAGTGCACTTCATTATTATTATCAGGGTTTAATTACTACATCAGTTCTAGAAAGCAAATATAGCTGTTTAGTCAACCTTTCATGAGTGTAGGCCAATTGCCAAGGATACTGAAGGATTAGTTTGGTATGGTAAGGTCTGACTTTTTTTCTTCAGTACAGTCTCTCCTTTCTTGACTCTACCGATGCCTTATTTTGTTGAAAGTTACACATTTTCAAAAACTCTTCTGTGATTTTCTTCACTTCTGTTCTTCATAAGGGTGCCAGCAAATATTGTCTAATTTTAAAGGGCTTCAATTCTTAAGTGGTGATTTCTCATGTGTTATCTTAGGCAGTGACTTCTGTAAATCTGTTTGACCATGAAGAAATATCAATACTGAGTCGACCAGAACATTATCATTGTTTCATGTTTACATGAAGTATACTTTCTGGCATGGTCACTGGATAATGATCAGGAGCAGGGAAGGAATAGAGAACTCTGTTTATGTTTGTCTTGTTTCTAGCCAAGGCAAAGAAATGTGAAATATTGTCTCAGATAAACAGAGCAAAAGAGCAAGTGTTAAAGGGGGGTTGTCATCTTTGGAAATGGATGAATCACGAAAACCAAATGAAATACTTCCTATGATGTTAAGAGAATCAAGGGAATAAATTGTAGATGTTTTAATCATTTTTAATTAACATTACTAAAATAAGTGGTGCTGAAGGATTGAAGTACTTCTCAGTTTGCACAAACAAAATGCTGGAGGAACTCAGCAGATCAGGCATCATCCATGGTAAGCAATAGATAGTCAACATTTCAAGCCAAAATCTTTCATCAGAACTGGAAAGAATGGTCTGATTCCACATCTTTTCTTTCTCTTTCCCCTCCTCTGCCCCCTATACCTACCTGTCACTCACATCTCCTTCCAGTCATTCCTTAATCTACAGTTCTGTCAAAGGGCATCTTTGATCTCTGCCTATTCCTCCCATCACCTCATAGCTTCTCATATTTTTTCCTATTTCCGATGCCTTTGGAGAGGTACAAATAGGTAAGGAATATAAAATAAATGGGATATTATACATACCTCCAGTTAGGCCTGATCTTGAATACTGTGTGCTTTTCTGGTCATCACATTTGCAGAGGAGTATTGATTTTGGTTCTATGCGATTGCAAATGTACTTACTGCAGAGTGAAACAATGACATCTGCATCATTTATCATCCAGACATTCATCTGCCACAACTTAGTTTGAGGTACTCTTGAATCTCTGTTCCCTGAACAGTATTGCTTTTGGAACATTTTGAAGACAATTAAACCATTTTGTGGAATGGCCACTACATTATTGTAATGTGAGACCCATTAGTCTTTAATCCTCTGCTACCAACATTGCATCATCCCTGCCACACCCCTTTCCTAGTTCAATGAGTAATCTTCCAACTAGGTTTCTGTTTGGCCAGGCCAGTGTCCTTCCCACCACTCTGCTGGCCCTTTGAATCTAGATCTTATCCAAACTCACATCCTGATCACCAAAAGACCTCAATCACTAACCTTCCCACTCACACACTCTGTTGACCAAATTCCAGTCAGGCCTTCTAACGCCCACCCTCTCAATCCTTCAAACCAAAATCAGTCCCAATTGGCACTCTGTTGTTGATAGTCGTAATGAGTTCATTGTTATGCTATTGTACATAGTATAATTTACATTGCACAAAATTCTTACTTGCTGCAGCTGAGCAAGCACTTCGTTAAAACTACAATAGTATGTGTTTATTAAATTAAAAAGAGACAATAGATAGAAAAGATAGATGGATAATAAATATTCAAAGTTATCCTAGTTTCGAACAAAGTGACTGAAGGCCTTAACTGCAGTCTGGGGCCATTGATGTGCTACTGCTATAACCCTTCAGAGAATACTTACATTTTCACAATGATTGTATTTGAGTAGCACCTTTTTTCTCCCTGATGCTTGAACAAGAGGAGGGAGCATTGTAGTAGAAGAATTTGGAAACATTTCTGAAGGTTTCTAATGTGGAATTGGTGTTTTTTTTCTTTTACATGTCAGTAAGTTATAGTTTTAAAATGTAAATATGTTATTTATAGCTTTTGTAACACACAAAGTAATGTGCAATAATTACTAACTGGGCCATTTTAATCATCTCATCCTATTATAAACGTGCTGCAGTGTTATATGTCAGCTTGGTTCTTGCCTTTGAATCTGAAAGTTGTGGTTTGATCATGACTCCAGGATTTCATGTGAACTAAACTACCCTCTCTGTACAATATTTAAGGTAATATTGTCTTGCCAGAGGCGTTGGTTCATGGATGACATTTTAATTTGAGATCCTGTTTTCTTTTCAAATGAATGAAACGGATAGGATTTTGCATAAACCTGATTCGCCCAAAGGCCTCCTTCTGTGATGTAACAATGATGTGATTCCATATTTCGCAACACTGTTGAGAGTTCAGAATTGTCCCAGTGACCTATACAACATTCATTCTCGTTTGTACCTCTGCGATTGTTCATTGAACACGTTACTGCCCATGAGACTCTACTGTTCTGTTATTTTGTGTCATTCACTAGGTTAAAGCCTCCTGGGACATAACAAAGATCTGAAAGACACTATGTAAATGAAAATAAAAAGTTTGTAACATCCCTTAAGTAAAGTTACCAAGTAGAATAACAAAATTTGGCATTAATGGAAGAAATATATTCCAGTAAAAAGTACCTTTCATGAAAAAAATTAAAAATAATACAGCTTACATCAATTTTTAAATTAATATCTGAAACTACTTAGAGTAAAACTTCCTGTCAATTAAGATTTGCTTTCATGAATTATGATGTCATGCATATCCCTCCTTGTATTTGGATATGTATTAGGATGCTTTTAGTATGCTGGCCTTTATCAATCATTGCATGGAATATAGGAGTTGGGAGGTGATGTTGAGATTGTATAAGATGTTGGTGCGGCCTAATTTGGAGTTCTGTGTGCAGTTCTGGTCGCCTAATTATAGGAAGGATATAAACAGAGTGGAGAGAGTGCAGAGAAGGTTTACCAGAATGTTACCTGGGTTTAAGCATCTCGAGTATAGGGAGAGATTGGACAGATTAGGTCTTTATTCTTTGGAGCGTAGAAGGTTGAGAGGGGATTTGATAGAAGTATTTAAGATTATGAAAGGGATAGACAGAGTGGATGTGGATAGACTATTTCCGTTAAGAGGAGGAAAGATTAAAACAAGAGGACATGAGTTAAGAATTAAGGGGCAGAGGTTTAGAGGTAACATGAGGGGGAACTTCTTTACTCAGAGAGTGGTAGCCGTGTGGAATGAGCTTCCGGGAGAAATAGTGGCAGCGGAGTCGATTGTATTATTTAAGAAAAGGTTGGACAGGTATATGGATGAGAAGAAGATGGAGGGTTATGGGCATTGTGCAAGGGAGGTGGGACTAGAAAGGGGTGTTTGGTTCGGTGCGGACTAGAAGGGCCTAATGGCCTGTTTCCGTGCTGTAATTGTTATGTTATATGTTATGTTATGGACAACCAAGTAGTTGCAACTTGAATTGGGTGTATTACCAGTGGTTTAGTAAAGAAGCAATTTACATAAGCAGGCAAAAACATGAAATAATTTGCAGAGAATAAATATGTGGATGCACAAATAGGCAGAATGCCAATGACAGATGACCAGATATTCTAATATCTGTTATATTGGAAGTGATCTCTGCTAACGACCTTTATGTGTAGAAAAATTGAGTCATATCAATTTCTAATGAAATGCCAGGTCCTGTCAGAACAGTGCAACAATTGTTTTCAGGGAATATTGTTTTATGCATGGAAACAGACCCTTCTGCCCAAATGTCTAGTCAGCAAAGTTGTCTGCACAAGCTAGCCCAATACCTTGATGAAGGACTCAAGCCCAAAACAGTATCTTTGCTATATAAAGTTCACTGTTGGACCTGCTGACATTCCCCAGCACTATATTTTTTACTTCAAACCCGGTGTCTGCAGACTTTCATGTTTTACTCCCATTTACCTACATTCTGCCCATATATCTCCAAACCTTTCATATCCAACCACCTGTCCAAATGACTTCCCAATGTTACAATTGTATCCAGTTCTACCACTTCCTCTGGCAACTCATTCTTTTTACCAACCACCCTCTGAGAAAAAAGGTATCCCTCAAGTCCCTTTTAAATCTTTCCCTTCTCACCTCCATATTTTTCCCTATCCTGAGGGGAAAATAATGTTATTTACCTTATCAATGCCCCTCATGATTTTCATAAACCTCTGTCAGGTCCCCCCTCACTCTCCTATGCTTCAGGGTGAAAGGTCCAAGCCTTTCCTTAGAATTCAAGCCTACCAATCCCAGTAACTTTGTTGTAAATATCTTTGTGTTGCTTGTTGGTCACCTGTGAAGCAATCTATTCATTTTTTTCTGCTGTCAATAGAAAGTAATATTGAACAGGATACATATAGAGTGATCAAGTCATGATTGACCATAGTGAAGTATCTCTCCTCATTATCCTTGAAATCTGTGAACATATCTCCTTACCTTTACCCAAAATTTTTTTTTAAAAATTGCTGGGGGTAACAAGGAACTGCTTGATGAACTTAGGAGATCAGACACCATCCATGGGTAAAAAATGACTAATCAAGGATTATCTAGGTTAGTGGTTCTCAAGCTTTTCTTTCCACTCACATACCACTTTAAGTAATCCCTATGCCATAGGTGTTCTGTGATTAGTAAGGGATTGGTTAAGATAGTATGTGGGTGGCAAGAAAATGTTTCAATTGACTCATGTGCGCGGATTCATAGCTCCAAAGGAAATGGACCAATGACAATTTTTCCTCAAGCAAAATATTTCAGTAACAATTGGGTCTAGAGCAGTGATTTTCAACCTCTCCTTCCCACTCACATACCACCTCAAGCAATCCCTGACTGATCACAGATCACCGATGGCATAGGGATTACTTAAAGTGATATGTGAATGGAAAGAAAAAGGCTGAGAACCACTGATTTAGACTCAATAAAGGGTCCAGATCCAATACAAGTACTGACCATTTTTACCAGTGGATGCTGTCTGAAAAAGACAGCAGATGCTAGAATCGATCAAACAAAGATTAGTTCTTCGCGCTAAAATCTTTGTTCAATTCTAGCATTCTTTTCTCTAATTTTCTGGAGGAATTCAGCAGATCAGGCTACATCATTGGGAGATAAAGGATTGTCAAAATGTTATACTTGAGTTCAGGTTCTCCTTTCTGTGTTCCCCCTCTTTAACTGCCCCTATTCACTCATTAACCCAATGACCATATCGACGAAGTGTTCTGACACATATCGTTGGCAATTCTTTCTCTTCCACTTAACCCACTGAGTTCCTCTAGCAGATTGTCTGTTGATCCAGGTTCCAACATGTCCTCCCTTTTCCTTTATCTTTCCAATAGTTTCAAACCACTCCTTAGAATATCTAAAACTAAAATAGATGTTAACTGGGCATCCTTTGTGAGAAGAGAACCAGAGTCAGTCCTTTTGTCAGGACTGAAAGTGGGAAAAGTAAGAAGATTGTAAAGCGATAGGGAGGGTGGGTCTCTGATAGTGACCACACAAATAATGGATATCTAAATAATGGATTATTTTTAAGAACTTTGAGGAGATGGGTGAGAGCAGAGGTCTGCGAAATGGAATGGGATACAGATACAGTCAAGGGCTTTGGTAACATTGGGAAGTTGTAGTTCAGAAAGAAAGAACACATTTCCGAGGCCACCTGTCTAGAAAGTCTCATTATGAGAGTGAATACGAAGGAGATGGAGAAACTGGGCAAATAAAATAAAGTCCTTAGAGGAGTTGAGGTAATTGTAGGAGTCAGATGCGGTCAGATCTGCTGGTAATTTCCAGCACTTCCTGTTTTTGTTTCAGGTTTCCAGCATCTCCAGTTGTTCTGAATATCACTCTTTGGGACGTAGTTTATTGACTTCATTCCCTTCCCTTAACATGTTTCTTAAAACCCCCTTTTTAATGTTTCTCCATGGAAACACAGTTGGAATGAGCATTTGACAGATAAACTCTGTATGTTAGTTTAGGCACACTCTGATAATTCGGCCCTGAAACTGCCCTAGCAGTTGTCCTAATGTCACTGGAATGTCCCTTCAAATGGTGAAAATAAATAGTCTAAAGTGGACCCCGTTTGACTGAGACTTCTCCACAATGATGGCAGCTTTCAATTTTGAGCTCCAGTTTTTTTTTAATGCTCTAGGCAAGGTGGATTTAGCTGTGACTAATATTTTCAAAGGTGCTTTCTCTGAGGAACATTTGAAAACCCATATATCTACAGGTTGAGTGGCCAATATGTGAGTACAGATATCATTGGGTGCAACCTGATTTTGAAAAAATGTTAGGAGCACTAATGATGAAGTGCACAGTCTAATTTCGCAAAAAAACATTTGCTATAAAGCGACGATTTGGGTAGAAGCTTTGGATCCAATATTTAGGCAATTATTCTCACAAGAATACCCTAATATTTAATAATATTGTTCCATTTACATACTGGATACATATGCAACCTGTTGATTCGTCACAGCTAGATCCACCTTGCCTATAGCATTAAAGTGGGCCCACAAAATCATCTGAGTTTTTCCTTGGTTCTGCCCAAAAGTGCTGGAGAAACTCAGCAGTTCACACAGCATCCAGAAGTAAAAGACAGTCATTATTTTGTACCTGAGCCCTTCTTTGTCAGGAATCTCATTCATCAGATTTCTGACAAAGGGCTCCAACTTTTGCTTTTTACTTTTTATGGATGACGCATGAGCGGCTTAAAGTCTCCAGCACTGACAATTTTCTTGTTTAATCTATCTTTTTTTTAGTTGCTATACAGTTTAATTAATAATGGAGCCAATATGCCAAGTTGAACAGAGAGACTTAAGGGCACAAGTACATAAGTCCATGAAAGTGGCACACAGGCCGACAGGTTGGTAAAGATTATGTTTAGCATTCTTGACTTCATAGTCAAGACATTGTGTTTAAGACCTGGGATGCGATGTTGCAAGTACCCAAGATGCTGGTGAGATCACGGTGATATCATTAAGCTGAAAATAGTGCAGAAGAGATTCACGAGAACATTACCACAACTGGCAAGCTTGAATTATGAGGAGAGACTAGATTGGCTGGAACTTTCTCTCTATAGCCTAGGAGATTTATAAAATGATAAGGGACAAGGATAAGGAAAATACTCATTGATTAAAACTAGAGGGCCTAAATTAAAGGTGAGGGGGAAAGATTTGGAAGGATCTTGGGGACTTTTTCACACAGAAGGTGGTAGGTATATGGCACAAGCTGCCAGAAGAAGTACAATTACAAGTACAATTGTAAAATTTAAATGACATTTAGACAGCTACGTGGATGGAACAGGTTCAGAGAGGGATATAGGCCGAATGCAAGCAAATTGGACTCATTTGGGTAGACATTTGGAGAGCCTCTATGCATTGTGACCATCCTGAGGTCCTAGATGCATACCATTTCAACTTTCCTTCCCATTCCCACACAATCTACAGCCTTTTTTACACTGGCTAACCAGTAAATGGGCCATACAGTGAACCGGTTAAGGAAGCCATTTTCTCCTTTCACACTGGGCCACTGTTAACTGGTTCTCTGTGTCCTTTCACACCCATCGCACAGCATCCCTGGGGATGGGGGATGGGGGATTCTATCCTCCACCGGAGGAGTCTGAGTGACTCATTGAACAATAATGGACCTGCCCTAAATCCTGAACAAGGTATTATGATCTTGTATTTAAGCAAAATTAATCATGCCTAATTATAACATAATCAAGCATTATGTACAACACAGTATGAACCCTTCAGCCCCTATTGTTGTGCCGACCTACATAAACCTTTCTTTGGCTTGGCTTCGCGGACGAAGATTTATGGAGGGGTAAAGTCCACGTCAGCTGCAGGCTCGTTTGTGGCTGACAAGTCCGATGTGGGACAGGCAGACACAGTTGCAGCGGTTGCAAGGGAAAATTTGTTGGTTGGGGTTGGGTGTTTGGTTTTTCCTCCTTTGTCTTTTGACAGTGAGGTGGGCTCTGCGGTCTTCTTCAAAGGAGGTTGCTGCCCATCGAACTGTGAGGTGCCAAGATGCACGGTTTGAGGTGATATCAGCTCACTGGCGGTGGTCAATGTGGCAGGCACCAAGAGATTTCTTTAGGCAGTCCTTGTACCTCTTCTTTGGTGCACCTCTGTCTCGGTGGCCAGTGGAGAGCTCGCCATATAACACGATCTTGGGAAGGCGATGGTCCTCCATTCTGGAGACGTGACCTACTCAGCGCAGTTGGATCTTCAGTAGCGTGGATTCGATGCTGTCGGCCTCTGCCATCTCGAGTACTTCGATGTTGGAGATGAAGTCGCTCCAATGAATGTTGAGGATGGAGCGGAGACAACGCTGCTGGAAGCGTTCTAGGAGCCGTAGGTGATGCCGGTAAAGGACCCATGATTCAGAGCCGAACAGGAGTGTGGGTATGACAACGGCTCTGTATACGCTAATCTTTGTGAGGTTTTTCAGTTGGTTGTTTTTCCAGACTCTTTTGTGTAGTCTTCCAGAGGCGCTATTTGCCTTGGCGAGTCTGTTGTCTATCTCATTGTCGATCCTTGCATCCGATGAAATGGTGCAGCTGAGATAGGTGTGGTTCTGTGTTTTATACAACTTTCCCATGGTCTTTTATAAATTTATAAATGCCTAGCACCAATTGCGCATAAATTATAAAAATGGTGGGAAAGAGCAATGGCAGACCTGCCTTCCCAGAATTCCATGCGGCAGAGAAAGAGCTGTATGCTTGGAGTACTGGTAAAGGAGTTTCTCTGCCATACGGAATTCTGGGAAGGCAGATCCACCATCTCTCTTTCTCCCGCTGCAACTTTCCCACAGTCCTTTAGACATTTATAAAGGTTTGTATAGGTCGGAAAAGCTTATACTTTTTAATCTTTTGTTTCCTTCACGTTCCTGCACTCGTGCAAAAACTTAATCAACGTGCCACTACTTTATCCCAGGATACCCTATGTCCCTTTCACACTGGACTAGGTAATATCATCCCTGACATCTGATGACACTTGCCTGCCGATTAAAGAGCTTTCACACTGGACCCTTAACCAGTAGATTGGCTGTCAATTACTGGGACAAAGTGCGAGTGTGAAGGGGGCTCATCTCTCCTGTTCCATGCCCACTGCCAGAGTGAGGCTCAACATAAACTGGGCAGTCTACAGGAAGCTTACCTGCGATGACTGTCAAAGGGGATGGGGGTGGGTGGAGGGAATTGGGTGGCAGAAGGGCCCAGGAATGGAGGGTGATCAGGGATCATGAGGGTATCGGTATCCAGTCCTCGGTCCCGGGACGACTTGCTTCCACTACCCTGAAAGGGCTCTGCAACAGGTTCCCTCCCACTGTTCACTGCCGCTGTTTACCGCCAAGCGCTGGTAAGCCTCCAAAGCCTGTAGTGCCATGTCAGTCAGCTTGACAAGATAGAGTGACAGACGCTGTCCCTAGTGCAGGGTTTTGCATGACAACCCAAAGCACCACTCCTCGTTTCATAATAAATATAATAAGTGAATAAATTGTTGTAGCCTAACAGTCATCATCAAAGTGTCCAGCGCCAAACGTCATTAAAATCAAACAAAACTTCACCTTACAGAAACTGTCTGCTAGGCCCAAATAATTTGAAAAGTCTGTTGGTTATAAAAGGATAAATAAATCAGTTCTAATAAAGCAGTCTCTATACAAAATAACACAGGAGAAGGGAGTGTGAGTCTTTACCTTCTGTGGACAGTGCAAGACCTGCTGAGTTCCTCCACCATTTCCGTGCTTTTGTTTTGCAAATGAAATGCAGTCCCTGTCCCCATTAGGGGGCGTGCCCAGTGCACAGGGGCGAGGGAGCATAGTTGAGAGTTTTTGTTTGCCGAATGCATCGAGGAGAATGGGTCACATGGTCACAATTGGCCTGGAGGCGGGTCCAAGTGAGTGACTGTTTTCGAAGTCGATTATTGGTGGAAGATGGGCAGCGGGGATGAGTGAGTGGGCACTGAGCACAATGATGCCACTACAAGAGATCACATGGTTTAATTGCAGTTCATGTATTCTTTTTAAGATGGGCTAGGTAGAACAATTTCTGCACTGCTTCGCATTGTGGGTAAAAATGCTGACATCTCTCTTGCTGTGCCCCATGTTAAGAATCCTGCTCCAACATCACAGCACTGGCTTGTGACGGGCCCCCTTACCTTCCGACCCTCTAGGGTTCAGCCTACTCAGCCTAATGGTTAATCCGCCACTGCATTTAGTTCACAGGTCAAGGTACAACTTGTCCAGGATAGGGCAGAAATAAAAAGTCTACACACCTCTTAGTGTCAAATGAATCATAAAACAACCTTTATTATTGAGCAATATGGAGAAAGCCCCAGACTACATGATCTCTTAATTAAGGCAAAAAGCATTTTGGATGATTTTTGTGCATCATGGATTACAGTTGAATAGATTGGTTTTGCAGGACTTCTGGGCAACTCAGAAACAAGGTCTAGGTACATTAACTTTAAAAGTCCTCATTAACTTCTAAAAAATATTATGTGATGCAACATTTTTACAGGTCATTATTATGTTTGTTAACATCTTGAGTTGCTGAATGACAATGAAACCTGTTTTGAGTGAGGACTGCTTCAATAAAATCCATTCTTGGAGGTTACTGTTGACTCCATGGAAGTTTATACTTGCTTAGTGTGCTGGATGTGCAGTGAAAATTGTTTGATGTTGACCTCGTTGAACCCATCCAATCTGGCACTGTATCTTGTTTTAATTCCATAGAAGGTAAATATACTGTATGCCAAATTAGTATCTCTGTTCTTTATTGTCATACAGTATGTGTATATATATATGAGGTTTCATTGATGTACTGGTTAGGTGGGTTAATTGGCTGCTGTCAATTATCCTCATTGTCTGTGGGTGGTAGGAGAGCCAAAGTGGAGTTGATAGGCATGTGAGAAAGAATATGTTACAGTCCAATAAACAGAAGAATGGAACAGATGGGATTAATCTGAGAACCAGCATAGACTCAAAGTGCCAAATGACCTCCTTATAAACTCTAAGAAAATTTATGCCTAAGTACAACAGGCAGTGTTGCCAATGTTGGTCCACAACAACCCTCCCTGTTCCTCCCCCCTTCTATAACAACTTTTAGCCTCACCAAGGAAAACAAAGATATGTTAAATCTCATGGTCTAGCCTCAGGAAGGGAGAATAATCTTGGGTAAACTTTGAGAAAGCAGCTCGCCTTGCATGAAATCATAATTCAACAAAGCCAATGGGCCTACAACCACCACAACATAGGAATTATGTACAACACACACACACACACACACACACACACACACACACACACACACACACACACACACACACACACACACACACACAATGATAAAGAACACGATTGCTAGTAGTAGAAACTTTGGCATCTTTTTTCTCTTCATAGCAAATCTAACACTTTCCTGAATCCTTGTTGCATTTGCTTTATCAGCATTGATTAATTTTTCTGCTTTGGAGGTGGGGTGCTCATTCCTTGTTGATGCATGTATGTACTAATCCTACTGGAACATTCCTTTACCAGAATTTTAGAATAGTTGTAGCAAAAAATATAAATGAGACTGAATACAGGACCCATCTTCAAAGCCAGCATTCTCACTTCATGCTCATTTATTTAAAGTTAAAAAAGCAAGGCATTGTAGCCCAAGACAACATTTAGGTTAGTAATTGGTAATAATGCAGTGGAAATAAATGGGATGACGTTAACACAGCCTGGAAACTCAAGGGGTGAGAATTATTAGGAGGGAATGATCTGATAAAAATATTAGCTATGTAAATGGAACAAAAGCAAAATATTGTGACCGGTCAGAATTTTTCTAATATTGCAGCTGGCTCTGATAACAACAGAATTAAGACCTACATTATAATTTTCTTCCTTTGCTTCAGATGAATAGAACCAACATTTCTTCACAGTGCTTGCAGCTGATAATAGCTCAGAATAAGAATGACTTGCTTAAAATGGTTGGCAGACTGTTGCATCGGGCAAGTGCAGGTCACATTGCAGTTAAGCATGACATCACCTAGTTGGTTGAAGCTGGTGTGAAGCTAAGTATGCAGTAGCTGGAACAAGGGATTTCCACAATTCACAGAGGTAATTCAGAATAATGTGATGAATACATCATGACTTTGTTACTAACCCAAAGCAGTGTGGTATTTTTGCATTTTCTTGAATACATAAAAAAATTATTTGCCTTTTGAATATCTAACAATTAAGGTATTTTAAATAATCCTGAAATACAATGTTATGTGTAGAGAATATCATCATTTGTTGCTCCCAAGCTTAGTCCTAATTATCTCTATCAATGTTATAAAATTGCTTACATTTTATATATGCTGATTGACTTACTCACTTAATTTCTCACTTCCAAATGATTATACAATAACCAGTGCCGGCTTTGATTTAAATTGATGAAATTGACATGTGAATAATTAGAAATGGAATGCTGAATTGACCTCATCAGGTATTAAATCCAGAGCAAGATATACTTGACCTCACTAAAAGAGCTGTTTTTTTTTTAAACTCCATTTTAACTATTGAGTTGTCATGATCTTCTTCTATGAATAACAGTCCAAGGTTGTCCAACAGATTTCAGATTTATTGTCAAAGTACAAATATGACATCACATACAATCCTGAGATTCTTTTTTTTACCTGTGGGCCGATCAAAATTACCATTTATTGGCAGCAAAAAAAAACTAACTCATGTAAACAAATAAAAATGTAAAGAAGCTGTGCAATACAGAGAGAGAAAAAAATCAATAAATGCAAAAGTAAGAGACCTTAAATAAGTCCTTGATTGAGTTTGTTGTTGAGGAGTCTGATGCTGTAGGGGGTAGCAGCTTTTCATAAACCTGGTGGTGTGAATCTTGTGGCACCTACACCTGTTTCCTGATGGCAGCAGTGAGAACAGAGGGTGTGCTGGGTGGTGTGGATCTGTGATGATTGCTGCTGCTCTCTGATGACAGCGTTCCCTGTAGTTGTTCTCGATGGTGGGGAGGGTTTTACCTGTGAGGACCTAGGCTGTGTCCAATGAGTTAACATTTCTATGGAGGGAAGTGAAATTAGAGTTGGTGAACCTTGAGGAATAGTTGTATTATTAAGGTAACAAGGCCAGTAGCATTTAAAATGGCAGAGAATTTTGACTATATAATTTAGTTAGGAAATGCTGGCTTTGAAGAACTTTGAAGTTGTTCCAAAGGAAAGTGCTGGAAAGCCATGATCTGTAGTTTGTTTCCATTTGTATCATACCCAGTCTTCCAGCACCTCAAAAGAAACATTTGTAGACCACTAGGTTTCTCTTCTAATGTCATCCTTGTGACTCAGGAACCATATGCACTGCCTTGAAAGTACAATGGTGTACCAGACCGTGATCAGATACCCCACCTAGTGGAAAGTCTGAGATATATAATTTTTTTAATGAACTAGTTCAGCATTCAACTGAGTTGATAATGTCACTGAATCTAACCCAATTTAAGCTTTTTTTTCCTCTTTGTGTTTAAGCAAGTCATTTTGGTGGATTAGAATCTTGTCTGAGGTATGAGCAAGGATGATCCTATCACCCATTTGAAAATACTACTATTGGAATTGCTTTATAATGATTTTAAAAAAAGGGATAATTTCTTGTTGAACTCAAAAGCTGAATATTGACTTTAGTGTTGGCCTAACAGGAGGTTATATTTCTGTTTTGACAAAGGTGCACAGCCTATTAATTTCTTGCATAGACTTGTTCTAAATTGGCTTGTTAAATAAATGAAAGATATCAAGCCAAAGTTTTTCCTTTGTACAGAACCAATACCAGAGCCACTGACAAAATGGATGCTGCTTAGTGGGGGGGGGGGGTTTCTTATTTCAGTAGCTTCCAAAGATTAATTTTTCTTAAGTTTTGCTGTTTCTGTAATTGTATTGGATGATGTGAAATTTCTGTGACTGTAGAAGGCAAAGAATGACTCATGTGAATCTAAATTTAGATTAGTATTGTATTAGAGGCATTTTGTTAAATGAGCGTTAACACTGTGATCACCATTGTGGCATTCAGTCAGCATAACCCCATAATCTTTTCTCTTTCCAATGAGTTCGAGAGATAATAAAGCACTGGTTCTCCGCTGCAGTTTAAAAACAGAGTAAATCTTCAAATTGTACATTTGCAATAAAACAATTAATAATTTTTAGCTGATCTGAACTGAATTGCCAAGCCTCTCTGTTTCATAGAAGCCTATGAATTTTTGGCTTCCTCGCAGTCCATTACTTTTAAAATATGTTGTATTCAAGAATGTCATCAACTGGGACGGTGTTTTAAAGGGCAGTAACTTGCAGGATTTCCATGCCTATATTAAAAGGTTTAGATTGAGTTTTATTTCACGATTTGAAATGCTAAAGAGTTGGATTGGCTGGGGGGGGGGGGGGGGAATTCAAGGTCTTCTGCATATTCTTGGCATTCCAATCTTGCAAGCAAGACTTCTGGGTTCCTAGGTTATTGATTTCTGGTCGGATGGCTTCGGATTGTGTATTCTGCTAGCACCAGCACAATGGCAGGAAGCCCCTGTGCAATGACTAGCAAGCAGGGAAGTTGCCAGATTTCGTTTGGCTCCTGCACTCAGCTTTTCAGCCATCTGTTGGTTCCCCCTTGCAGCTGAGCAGAGAAAGAGAGCGATGTCAGTTCTATTTCAAATCAGCCTTCCCTTTGTCCCTCTTAGTAACTGTGGGACCAATCAGCCTGCGCCTGCCAGGGCGGCTGGGAGGGGGTTGGCTGAGGCTGCGAGCCCGGTGCACTGGGAGCAGCCTGGGAGGCAGCAGACAAAGCCTGAGCTTGGCAGCAGTTGGAGGGATCTTGTGCTCATTTGCGGTGCAAACCCAGGGCTTGCGGACCAGCCCTTGGCAAGGAGGCGACCCAGATTGGGCCGTACCACTAAGAGGAGGAGGAGGGAGCTGGAGGAAAGGAAATGACAAGGCAGGAAGCTTAACTCCATGTGCTTTATCTCCATGTAAACATTTCTCCTTTTAGATATAGATCTAGAGAGTTCAAGAGAGCCCTGTCCTTTTGCATGCACCGACTTGCAAGCGAGCTGGTGCCTTTCCATGCAGCCGAGAGCTAGTTCTGCCCTCCCCTCCTACCCCCCTGCCTGCTGCAGTGGCACTGCCTTGTGATGTCAAAGGTGACTGATCAGCCCCTTCAGCTCTTAAAATGAAGTCTAGCCTCTTTGCTTGAAGGGAGCCCGGAATCGTAGAGCTGGTTTCTACATTCATCTGATGACTGTGCAACTCCCCCCCTTTCTCCTTTGAATCATGAGTATTTAAAGTCAGCAAGTCATCACAGCAAAAAAAAAGAGAATCAAAAATAGGGTTCTCTTGAAAGAGCACATCTGAAGCAGGCTCTCAGAAATACTGTCAAGTGGAAGCTGGATGATAGCATTTTATATAGCAGAGTAAATATTAATACTGCCTAGACAATGTACAACACAGTTTGGAATATGGACAAATCTGATGCAGATTGGAGAGAAGTGATGATGCCCTATTCAACAGAGCTCATATTCTACATTGAAATGGATCCTCCAGGTAACACATCTTCATATTTTACCTTGGACTGTTTTGTTCTTGGGCTAGTTAAAGCCTTGATTTGTTGGGTCTCTCTCTCCCTCTCTCTCTCTCTCTCTTTGTTCCTTTGTATCCCCTTTGTGGTTAGTATACTGTCTGATCCTTTCTGGATCGGGCCTGTTCCCCCCTTCAGAGCTTGAGATTGATTTCTGCTTTCTCTTTCATTCCTTGAAAAACCTTTTGGCTTTATTCAACTTGGAAATCAAAGGTGCACGGATGTTTTAGCTGTCGAAATTAACAATGCTTTCTTCTTCTCCTGGAATGAATGCATGCTGCCTGAAACTTGGTAAAATAAGCCAGTCTGTTGGATTTTTGTTAGTAGAGCTGGCCTGTATGGGATGACAGCAACCCTCTTTATCATAAAGCAGGGGAGCAAAAGTTTGGCGTGCAAAGGAATCGTGTGAGCCGCATAAACGACAAGAGGAGGACTTTGTAAGCCATCTCAGTCGTGAATAAAGAATTAAAAAGGGAGCTGCTTTGCAGGCTCTAAACGCTGTTCCAAAGACTAATGTTGGAGAAGAGAAAGATTGGGAGAAAATGAAGAGATACATTTTATGGATCATGAATAGAAACACTCAGCCTCATAACTATATTCGATGATTAGATTTTAAGAAAGTGTGCAATTACGATCATTGACCCTTCAAGTCATGTGGGTTCTTTTTAAAATTGGCAATAGAATATGGAGTTAAGTTTAAAATCCAGATTTTTTTTTAATCTGTGAAAAGTAGCATTTAATTTGACCCTGCCATCACAATATCCTTTTTTTTTAAAGCAGTCTTGGTGAGGAAGGTATTGAAAATTGACAGAATATGGTTCTCTTGGAGTCAAGAAAAGATAAAAGTTGAAAAAGCCCCTTTCTTTGAAGTGGAACTGCTGGCTTTTAGACAAAGAATGCCAGCAGAATAGGAGACAATGGAGAGGGGGGGGGGCAAGGACCTAACCATGTTCAGATTGGGACTGGGGGTGATGGGGTGAAGGAGGAGGACGAGGAGTTCCTGCAGACTTTCCACTTCAGTATTTCTTGAAGCGAAACTCGAGTCTGCTTGAACTTGGCATCGTTTCGTTTGGAAGCTCTGTATGAGCTTCGAATGCATAATGGGTTGTGTGAACTCAACACTACCCCCACCATCCACTGGCCAGCCTCTTCCCGATGAAGTGCCATATACACCATGCCTGCTAGCATGACGACTGCTAGATGTGATCTCAATGTTAAGAGTTTGACCAGACTCTGTTCTCGCCAACTCTCCCACCAAACCAACCCACCCCCCTCCTTTTTTTAGACTGCAGATCACATTGCAGTGTCTGGGGATTTTTAGGTGAGATTATAGAGGCAGCAGCTATTTTTGCAACCTTTATTTTATACTTGGTGATTCATTGCAGTAGATTTGTCAAGAGCAAGTTAAAAATAGTTGATGTACCCATTTAAAGCCTCTTAATCCTACGAATTCCAATGGAATTGGTTTGCTGTCTTGTATCTAAATTTGTTGAGCAGTATCCACAAAGATATTTGTGAAAGATTCAAAATTGATCCAAATAGATTAAACGTGGGGCATAATCAGTTTATTTTTTTTAAAAATAAAATTACACCCATGTTGCAGTTTGGGAACTTGCGCTTTATTGCTGGCAAGATATCATTTGCTTTCTGAAGATGCACAGCCTTCCGTGTGCTTGCAAGTGATGTCATTGTATTTGAGAAGACAATAGCTCACAGAGCAAAACTCCAAATGACTAAGTATATTTCCCTAAGACCTCTCAAAGTGTGAAAAGTTGACTGCAATTGTATCAGATCTGTCGCCTATTTGTAACCACTATTTTTATTTGCATACCGGTACTAGATTCAGTGTAATAGGAATTAACACCACCTATATTATATTATTCCAGCCTTCATATCCAAATGGGACTTGGCTGGGTACGTTATTCAGCTAATATTACACAAGCAGTGAAGGGGGTTGTTGATGGTGGTGGTGGCATGTGTGTGTGGTGGGGGGGTGGGGGGGTGGTGGTGGTGATGGCTGGTGTCATGTCTCAGCCACTGATAATGTCACAGCAGCAAGTCTCCTTTAATGCAGCTGGGCTTTGTGTTACTGTGTCGCTTAGCTGCATTTGATTCACTTTTGCCATTCCTGGTGATGAATGTTGAAGGACCAAGTCCAACATGGACGGAAACATAATTTGTATTGCACAAGTGCACTTAAGAGCGCTCTAGAAAATCTTTAAAAGAATTTTATTCAATTTATTTTCTGTTTAGCCGAATTCATTTTCATTGTGGATGTGAAAATATAATTTAGCAGGCCAATTTTACTCCTTCTTTTGTATTGTCAATTATTATTCACAGCAGCAATTAATGATGTTTATAACAAATAGAATCTCCTCAAATCATCACCACAGAAAAAAATGATCAAATACTAGTTTATGTAAGTAGCACAATGTTCAAAGTGCTAATTTTCTCTGAGAATTAATTAATTCCGCCACCTGAGTTTTCATCTATACACTGCTTAAGTGGAAAGACTGCTTTACTGTGATTCACAGCACCAATATTGTTAAACATAATTTGCAAACAGAAGTCTTCCCATTATATACAGAGTCAGAAGGCTTAGCAGGGTTAAAACTTGTTAGTTTACTTGGTCAGTTATTTGACACATTTAATTAGAGATGAAAAAGTATGATCTTTCTACAATGATGTTACTTGATAAATGTGTCTGTTGGAAGCACTGTGCTCAAGATTGAGTTGAAGTCAGCTAACCAAAGTAAATTAATCAAGCTGTTTGGAAAGCGAGTCAACTAATTATGTTTCCAGCTTCTGCAAATTTACTCCCTTTTATTTCACCTACTTTCTACATTAACGTGACATAATTGCCCAGCTAACCCAAGCAGAATGTTGTCAGCCCGCTGGTTGTGTAGAGGTTGGGTGCTACTGGCGGCTATTTGGGGTGGGGAAGTGGTCATTGTTGGAGTGGGATTTAGGAGGCCGTGTGGTAGTGATGCTGATGGGTTCGTGTATGACAGCTGTAGTTCAATAAGATTGGTATTTTTCTTGTCTAAAGGATATAAGCAAGAAACTGACCAAGAAAGACCTGTCCTCAGAATAGCTGTCCTCAAGGGTCCTGTTGGATTAAACTAGGCAGATCATTTATGCTTACTGGCAGTAGATATCTTCAGGGATAACTAACACTTTTATCCTTTTCTTCAGGTTTTGAATTATCTACACTTCAGACTCCTGTGTTAGGCTGATAATAATTGTGACTGAAAACATTTTGTTGAAGGGATTTTGGAAAATATCCAAATTTTTTAAACTGAGAACTTTTTGTGCTAACAAAAAGTAATGGTGCCAGACTATGAAAGTCTGGGTGCTCAATAGCACAGCTGCCTCACAGCTCCAGGAACTGGGTTTGAGCCAGTCTTGGGTGCTATCTGAGTAGAGTTCGTACATTTTCTCTGTGATCTCGAGTGTGCTCCTGGATACTCTGATTTCCTCCCACCTTTTAAAGACAAGCTGGTAGTTTATCTGGCACCTATAAATGACCTCAGTATATGTGGCAAAAACAATCAAAAGGTGTGGCAAAAACAATCAAAAGGAGAAAATGATGGGCATGTGAACAGAGAATACGTTGCAACAGACAAAATGCTGGAGGAACTAAGCGAGACAAGTAGCGTCCATGAAAGGTAATAGGTAGTATGGGGCATGGAAGAAATAGTGAACTGACAGGCTGAATTGCCTGCTTTTGTTCTTGTTTGTAGAAATTGTGCAGCAAAAAGGGGAGAAATGGAAAATGCTAGTCGACCACTTAATTGCCTAAGTATTCGAAAACAATGGGTCAAGTGCAGAAAGATAGCTTGGGTGCCCACCAATTAATATGGATGTGGAGGGCCAGATGGTCTCTTTCCATGCTGTATGACTGTAAGATCTGTTCCATTTATCCAATTATGTAGCCACAGAGAACAGAATTCAGCATTGTCTTCCCAATACTCACTTAAACTTAAAAAAATTGGAGGTACTGTATGTAAACTTAACTGAAAACTGTTCAGGTTATTTGGGATGCAATTCGATCTTCTACATACGAAGGATGCAATGTATTTCTGATTAAAAAAAATTACCAAATCAACCCATTGAAGCAATATTTAATCCATGGAATTAAATAAGAACTGATGCAGATTGAATTAGGTTAATGGGCAGAATATCCTCATGTCTTGCCTATTTTGTTGTAAGTCAATTTAGAAACCTAATTTGTATAATTTATGTAAATATTTCAAATCTCAAACATGTTAATATTTCACAGATAAAGCCAATTCTATGTCATACTTTTTTACTGCTTATAGACTAGTAGTCCTTTTCTTCCAAAGCAGGTAGAAAAACAATGAAATGATTAAAATGTAAGAAAAACATAGAACACTACAGCTCGATACAGGCCCTTTGGCCCTCGATGTTGTGCCAACCTATATATTCCTACCAAAAAAATTCTAAACCCTCCCTACTTCATAACCCTCAATTTTTCTTTCATCCATGTGCCTGCCTAGGCATCCATTAAATGTTCCTAATATTTCAGCTTCCACCACCACCACTGGAAAGACATTCCGGGCACTCACATCTCTCTGTGTATTTATTTAAAAAAACTTAACCCTGGTGTCTCCCCAAAACTTTCCTTCCTTCGCTACTCCTGCCTTGGGAAAAAGGCACTGACCATCTACCTTATCTATGCCCCTTAGAATTTTGTATAACTCTATGAAGTCACCTCTTGTCCTACGCTCCAAAGGGAAAAACCCTAGCTCTGCTAACCTTGGCTCGTAGCATTTATTTTCCAACCAGGCAACATCCTGGTAAATCTCTGCTCCCTCTCCATAGCTTTTATATCCTTCTGGTAGTGAGGTAACCACAGAACTGAACACATGATGGAGATTTGGTCTTTCATTAATTTTCAAGGTTTGAAAGTAGAAATATCTCTTTCACCTTATCCACTCCATTTTACTATACCACTTACCTCTGATGCCTCCACTCACCTTCAACAGCTGTCTTCTGGTTCTTGCTGTTGTTGTCCTTTGAAAAAGGTACTGGCTGTCCACCCTGTCTATGCAGTTGAAAGATCAATGCTTATATTGTGATACAATTTAAGGATGAAGCTGGACATTATTCTAGTGGAAGCCTCCTACGCAGCATGACTTTTTAAAGCATAGAATCAATGTGTGGTATGTAATGCTTGTCACATCTGAAGTACATTTTCCAAAGGAACTATGACCCGATTGTACTTCCTGCATATTTGAGGTATTGATAACTGTTTTAAATTTTGGGAGTTGGTGCTAAAGTAGAAATCAGACAGTTTAGATTCCTTTTCTGGTGAGCCAAACCTTATCTATATATACACTTAAAATTGCACTGTGGTTTCTTTTACTGAATTTCAGGTTGATTCTAGGTGATAAGCAGGTTCAATTTTTACAGATGTTCTTGTGTTGATTTTTGTCTTTAAATTGGATTTTGTCCTGAAGTTGGAAAATACACAAAAAATACTCGATAATACTCGTTAATGGAATAAATGACATTAAAATATATGGGACTGATCAGAAATAGCAAGTACAAAGAGTGGAGAGAGAGAGAGAGAGAGAAGAAAATAGATCTGTGATCCATAGGATCAAAAGTTTGTATTCACTTTGGACTTTTGAGTGTGATGATTTTTATGGGAGTTTGTTCATATGTACAGGATGGCCTAGACCCTGAACCATTAGGCTGCTCGAGATTAACAAAATTAGCTGTTTTAAAAGAAAAGCTTTGGGATTAATTAAAAGATAGAAAAATGATGACCAGGTTCTAAAAGAGTGAAACAAAACCTTGTGTGAAGGGATATGTTTCTAAATATCCACTTCTCATGATATGAAGCAAACATTATGAGTTAGTTCTTTTAGAAAATAGATGGACACAAGAAAATTTTTTAATGGACACTATTTGTGCAAGAATTCTTAGAAGCTAACATAGTTATTAACAAATTGGACTAGTTTTGCTGGACAACTTGGTTGCATGGACAAGGTGGACCAAAAGGCCAGTTTCTGTGCAGTAAAGCTGACTTTCTGATGGTCTGATCTGCTGAGAGAGAAGGGTTTGGAAATGTGTTCCTCAATATTTGTGGCTTGCTATTTTTGGTGGGGGGGAGGGGTTATTTTAACATCAGAACATATGATTCTTATGCAGTATCCTGATGGGATGAACATTGTCTTTATTCAATATTAGAAATGCCAGGTGGTTCAAATAGAAGGCTTAAAATTCGGCAAATGATGAATTATGTCTAATTAGCCAGCCTGATACTGTACAGGGAAGTGAATCCAACACAAATAAAGGAACTGACCATGTATAAAATATATATACTGAACCTAGTAATATGTGCCAACCTTCTATCAGAAATGTTTGCCATACACAATTAAGCAGCAAATATATAATTCTGAACTATCTATTTGAATAGAATGCTAATTGGCGGGCACATTATAAGGGAATAGGGATTAACAAAACAAGATTGGGTGTTACAATTATCTAACTGGATATTAATTTCAGTTGCAGTTCTGTATACTGCTAATATATTGGTTGTATGGTAATAATTCAATTAAATCTGTATTTTTTTTAACCATTTTACCAGTTAATTAAAGTTGCTGTCAGTCTTGTTTGGATAGCTTTTATGTAATATTCTTATTTATTTCTTAGTAAGTGTAGTCTTTGCTTTTAAATAATTATTACTCAAAGTATATTGAGGTTTAAATTTAAAAAAAAAACCTCTTTTCCTGGTTTTACAATATGGCTTGTTTCTTCATTCACTGACCTGGTAAATCCATTAAAACTCTGTATATGAATTTCATTCTGCCTTATTCTAACGTGCATTTTAAGAAATGGGTTTAAATTGTATTGAAATGATGTGATGGTTGTGTTAAAGTAGAGCTTATGAGGCTCTGGAGTCCACCTCTGGATGGTTTGAAGACAGCTGATGCTGTTTTCAGATAGTGGGCCAGTCATTCATTTTTTTCTCTCTTCTGTAGTACTGTATTTAAATGTATTTACGTTCCTGCAGATAGGATATTACTGTTTTAAATTGAGCTGTTAATTGGTACAGGTATTTTGAAGTTTTGATAGTATATTTTAACTGACAATACAAATTTGAATATGAGTTCACAATTAAATTTGTAGGTATGTTAAAAAGCAAATTTGGGTGCATTTTTGATTTAAAAGCAAATATTTATATAAAAATACTTCAGGCTGTTCCCATCAGTACAGACAGCTGTATTTAGGTGCAAGGGATTAAAATATGTGGTTTTGTTTGGTTAAAGTAGCTGGGAGCATGAAGTATAAATCTAATAAATGCATTAAAACCAATCTTAATTTAATAATCTCAGGATTTATTAATCACACATAGTTGGAGTCGATTTTGTGCCATCACATCGAATGTCTTGTAATGGTAAATATTTAGCCTAGGTATTGTAATGGGCTGCAAGGGGGCACTGCATGGTTGTTGCATGGCAAACACTAGTAACAGTTCCAATTGTGGGTAGGCCTGCTGTAAGAAAATTCAGTAATGCCTGAGGTATAAACCATTACTGAATTAGGTTGTTCAGAACCAAGTTGTGGATGTAGGAAGCCTTTCTGGTGTTTTGGTTGGGAGGGAAGTAATTGTGATGCTGACATTTGAGACCTGTTAAGGACCTTGGAAAGGATTTCTAATCTTGTGCAGTGCATTGGGCTGGAGTTGAGGGCCTCCCATATCTTCTGGAAGAGATAGTTTTGGCAGGGTCAATTCTGTCATTTAAGAAGAGGTTAGATGAGTGCATGGATGTGAGAGTGTTGGAGGGTTACGGGGAAGGGAGTGGGTAAATGGAACTAGTGGAGTTTCACATAAATCGGTATGGACTAGAAGGGCCGATATGGCTTGTTTCCATACTGTAAATTGTTATATGGTTATATGTATTTGGGTGAGTTGGGGGGGGGGGGGTTGCAAATAGATTTAAAGGTAAATAATGGGACTTGACGATGTCTGAGTTTGACGTGGTTATTGAAATGTTGTTGGTCAATCCTGGAGCATCTACAATTGACTCTTGGAACATTACAATCTCATTTCCCCACGACAGTTGTGTGTCTAAATTGGAAATCATATTGGACATATTAGTATAATTTGCATTCGGAGTTGACTGATTCCATTTCCAGACTTGTGTGACATATTCCAAAAATGTTTGTGTTTTACTGTGGGAATAGGTTTATTTGTTAGCCTTAGGTTACTTTGGGTATGATTTTTTGGTATGAATATCCAATCATTGGACATATGCAGGACAGTTGTGGAAAGAATAGACATGCCACCATCTGACAGATGTAGTCGAGTCAAATAATTCTAACATCTTCCTGGGCTCTGTAGGCCATAGCCAATCACAGAGTCCACCTTGGTGACAGCAGCAATATTTAAGTAAGGTAAAATACGTTTGTACAGTTTACTCAGATGAGAGGCGGTGCATTTCACAAGTAATTTCAAAAGAAATATGGAGGTTTAGGGAAGGAACCAAACAGAAGAGTGACCTTCTTTAGAGTTATTTGGCAGTCTTGGGGTGAAAAAGTACATTGTGCCATTTTGATACCAAACTCTTACGTTTTTAAAAAAGTTTCTTGTATTGATTGCTCTGACAGGAAGACGGAGGCACATTTCAAACTTAGCTTTTGATGAGTATGACCTGGAATTTATGGTTGTAATTGCACTTACAATGTGCAATTTGAGAGCAACCTCCTCTGACTCCACATGAACAATTAAAAGCAGATATCCAAATATTGCTGTTGCTATAGTCTTTACAAATATAATTAATAACTCTTTACCAAGCCATTCCTGAATACAAAAATTGAGGTGCAACTGAGCTTTCAAGGCGCACCACATCACAATTACTGCTGAACTATTCCCCAGCCCCAGTTTATGTCCATTTGATTTCCTTAGGAAACGTATTCTGAAATGTCATGGTTTCTAATAATTTTTAAATTTCTGTTTCTATTTGGTATTCCAAATGTCACATTCTTTAAAATAGTTTGAGCTTTTTGTTTTCTGATTTGCTGCAGAATATATTGGTCTGATTGGCATATTGGGATATCCAGGGCACAGAATGCACAGTATTTTTTTTTAGCAAGTTTCTTTAATTGGAAATCTCTTGCATTATATATTTACCATATATGCTGATGTACAAAATGACACAAAACTTAAAAATATCACCCCAAAACCAGGGGTTGTCTGACAGATCAAGCATAAAATCTGAACCTTGACAGCAAAGTCTCGGCGCTCCCCGCAGGGTCCTTCTGCCCACTCTGATTGCCGTTGGCTCTGTACAGACTTAAAGTGGCCTGTTAAAGGAGCTGATATTTTAAAATATGCTGATTAAAATGTAAACCTTTACTGAGTAATTTTATTTAAAAATATTGGAACAGCATCACTCCACTGGTCACTGGTAAGTGCCAGACTTGGGGTGGTCTTGTACAGTGAGAATAGCTCAAAGCTTACATGATAAGTGAAAATTCTGGAGGTTGTCTTGTACAGCAGCATGTATGGTATTCTTTTGGCACTGGTTAAAAATGTTAAGAAATGCAGAGAAAGTTTTTGTTATTTTTTTAATGTAAGCATCGCCATGCAAACACAAAATAGAGGTGGGGAATCATGGCTGGTTGTACCATCTCCCCACTAGCCTTCACCATGGCCATTAGAGCATCTCGATGGGTGGATGGAGGGCAGCGCATAAGACCTGGTTTGAGGCTGCTGCCAGTCAGAGCTAATATGGATGATCTCACAACACTGACCACGACTAAGGCTTGTATTGTACACCTGATGAGGAAGCTTCAAGGAAATATCGAGCAGGTTCAGATGAAGATCAAGCCAAGCAATTCCAGAAGCATCTCCATCATCAAGGGGAAGCTGGTAGATCAACGCTTCTATGTGGGCAATGAGACAATTCCAACAGTCTTTGAGAAACCTGTGAAAGGCTTAGGTCAGTGGTACAACGCATCCCTCAAAGATACAGAGCAGGTGCATCAGCTCAGGAGAGATGTCATCAGTGGCTTTGAGAGCATCGACAGAACCACACTATCTGGCAAATTGAAGCTCTAGTGTATGTGGTTTGGGCTCTTTCCACACCTCATGTGGCCACTGACCCAATACGAAGTTTCAGTCTTGAGCATGAAAAAGCTAGAGAGACTGATTAATTCGTACGAAAGGAAGTGCCTTGGTCTTCCCAGATGCCTCAGCAGCATAAGGCTTTACAGCAAAAGGGTCCTAGAGCTACCCATTTCCAGTCTTTCAGAGGAGTATAAGTGCGCCTAAGTAAGACTGGAGATGATGCTCACAGAGCCGAGTGATCCATCATCCTGGATACTGGAAGGAAATGGATTCCATCAGAAACGACTAAGCAAGCAAAGGTGGTACTCAAGCATAGGGACATTGTGGGCCAACCACAGCAAGAGAGGAATGGTCTTGGTCTTGGGGCCATTACATCAGCCTGGAACGAAGCTGCTCCATCTCAGAGATATAGGCTTGTGGCAGGAGGAAGCGGCAAGGAACCTAAAAAGCCATCACTCAGGCAAAACAAGCGCAATGGACAAGATGGGAGGGAGTGGAGGAAAGGAAGATCTCCCATAGCTCTTTCCAGACCTTGTGCCATGGTCGGCCTCACTCCATCTAGTTTACATCATCAAGCTTAGTGTCCGAGGAGGAGGCCTATGAGCACATGAAACTTAGGTACGCTGAGCTTGCAGCTGATGTGCAGCAATGTGGCTGGAAGGCAAGCGTCCGACCGGTTGAAGTAGGCTGCAGAGGATTTGTAGCCACATCGAGGCAACTCCAGGAGTTGGGAGTGTGAGGAAAGTTACACCGATAAGCAGTCAAAAATCTCTTCAAAGCTGCTGAAAAGGGTAGTTAGTGGCTCTGGATGAGGAGAAAGGATTCCACCTGGGCACCATAGTGAATGAATGGATTCTAGGGGAGAGCCCAGGATGCCAGGATTCACTGGTAAACCCTCTGAAGGTCTCGTGGGTCTATCAGCGAAACGCTGAGGAAGGAAGGCATCCAGTTGATACCCAGAAGATACCATCACACACTTGGCCACCCTGCAGAGTCCAGGCAGCAAGTATCAGGGATATTGCCAATCAGAGCTTATATGGATGATCTCACAACACTGACCACGACTAAGGCTTGTACTGTACACCTGATGAGGAAGCTTCAAGAAAATATCGAGCAGGTTCAGATGAAGATAACATAACATACCTGATGCTTGCTTACACATCTCTTTGGAATGTTGATCTTGAGTATCCTTGCTCAAAATTCCTTTGTTCTTTGTCCTCTCAAATGCAGAAAAATACCCAAGCACTTACCATGCAAGGAAGCAAAGAGCATAAAAGTCCTGGTTTAACTATGCCACAGAAATCACAATGAACTTAATTTGAATCTTAATTTTCCTTGTATTCTATTTATGTATAATGTAGGTCAGAAAACGCTGTTTCTCGAGCAAATTAACATGTTCATTTTTGTTCAACAGTGACCAAGAATGCAATTGTTAAAAGCACTTTAGATTGGTTAGTTCCAGCCCAGAAGACTTTAGAGTTCTGTAATATCTTACAGTTTTCTCTTGTTTAGTAACTGATACTAATTTAAGGATTAACTGTTCTACTCTCTGCGATCTTAATACCAGTGACATGATGTTGCCTTGCAAATGTTTGACTTGCTTTTTTGAACTACACTATAAATGTAAAACATTGGTTTCATTAAAATAATCAGTTTAATTATTAACTAGAGAGAAAAAGAGCCTAAAATAATGGATATCTAAATAATGGATTATTTTTAAGAACTTTGAGTTGGATGTTCTTGCACTTTCTTTTTGTTATCTGTCAAAATGCACCAAAACTTTGTTTCAAAAATGATTGAACCTTAATTCGTTATGGTGAAATTAACTTTGAGCTATCCTAGAGAGAGTACAAGGTTTTCAATCAATAGTGCATTAGTAATAATTGTCTAAATCCATGTGTTATACAGCGAACAAAATCGATCAGGATGTGAAACCAAAACTTTTGCTCGTTTGCAGTTCTGCTTTTACTGCAGAATAGTATCAAGATAACAAAAATAATCATCTAAATCAAGTTGATAGAGGAATGCATTTACATTCATTTGCTTGCTTACTCTTAACTGTGAATCTGAGGTGACATTGAGCAATAGATACAAAATTGTCCATACATCTTAAATGTATGCCCAAGATATAGGTCTTAATGGGGAAAAAAAATAATTAAAAGTCAAGACAGGACAGACACGAGAGATCTCTGTCCAGTGATCAAAGCTGAATGCTTAAAGCTCCATTAAAACTAGCTCAACAAATGATCATATCTAGATCTCTTTAAACCAATTAATATTTCTGAAAAACATCCTTGTGGCCTCTTTACCTGATCGTTACCAGAAACAAATTGTTTCATTATTGTTCTTTGGATTTACGCCAACTCCAAACTTGAATAGGATTACCCTTGCACTACTTTTATTCGAGGGTCAAGAGGAGGTTTAACAGAATGATCCTTGGGATGAGAGGGTTAATGTATAAGGAATATTTGATGGCTCTGGGCCTGTGGAGTTTAGAATGATGTGGGGGGGTATTTCATTGAAACGAACCAAATATTGAATGGGCTGGATAGAGTGAACGTGAAGATGTTTCCAGTATTAAAAGTCTAGGACTGGAGGGCGCAGCCTAAGAAGAAATGGATATCCATTTAGAACAGATGGTTTTTTTTTAGATAGAATTTGCATGATTTTACTGGTCTGAAGAATGTCCAACATCTCGGCGTTGGACGTTTCACGCGAATGACCAAAACTCAATCTCTGTTTCCTTGCATGACTTTAGACAGCATACCGCAATGCACGTCATCATTACGTGCTATTCATTAGCTCGTTGTTCACAGAATGCCTAGAATTAACTTTAGACTGCAGGCATTCCAGGAAATTTACTAGGGTCTAGGAGGTAAAATATCGAATTGGAAATGGCACCCTCATTCCCGTTCCGACAGCGTGTGTTCCAGAAAATGCCAATTATTTCCTGGACTGCAGTGGCTGTATTTTTTTTTAATGAGATGAGGAGAAATGTCTTCCGCCAGAAGTGGTGAATCTGTGGAATTCATTGCTTCCGGCAATCCTGGAGGCCGTCATTGGGTATACTTTTAAAAGTGGAGGTTGATATGTTCTTGATTCATGAGAACATTAAAGGTTATGGGGAAAAGGCAGTAGATGAGGTTGTGAGAGAAAAATATATCAGCCATGGTTGGAATGGTGATGCAGACCTGATGAGCCAAATGGCCTAATTCTACAATTGTGCCTTATGTAATATGTTTATTACATTAGAGTGGGCTGAAGTTTAAACTCTAAATTTTGGGGTTAAACTAGACATTGTTGGCACACTGGTTGCTATCCTCCCCTGTAAAACCTCTAACAAAATATTGGTGGGTACAGGGGTTTGTTTAGCTAGAGTCAATAATCTTCTGAAAATAACCATAACCATATACAGCACAGAACAGGCCAGTTTGACCCTACTAGTCCATGCAGGAACAAATCCCCACCCTCATAGTCCCACTGACCAGCACCTGGTCCATACCCCTCCAATCCTCTCCCCTCCATGTAATTATCCAGTCTTTCCTTAAATGTAAATAACGTCCTTGCTTCAACCACCTCTGCCGGAAGCTTATTCCACATCCCAACCACCCTTTGCGTGAAGAAATTTCCCCTCATGTTCCCCTTATAATTTTCCCCCTGCACTCTCAAACCATGGCCTCTGGTTTGAATATCCCTGTAAATTTCACTGTGGCCTTTCACATTCCTCATTTCATTTCATAGTTGGACGTCACACCATGAAATCAAGCTTATTCACAGCTTTAGGGGGTTCTTATTAAATTCCAAGAAAGACAAAGTGAGCTTGAGGAACCAAATTCACCGTTGGACCCTGCATTTTGTGGGGATTTTTTATGTTCTCCACTAACTTGGTTCTCTATCATTTTTCACCACTCTCCACCATTGATAATGAGGTCAAACCCCTTTCCAGACCACTGATGTGGACTTTCGCTTTATTTTGATGGGAATATTTTCTGAGAGTTTTTGTGATTAAATTTGCAACCTTGTTTTATCTATTAACTGATTATTACATCAGTAATATCTGCCTTTACTGTGGACCACATAACAAAACCACAGACTATTAGTTTAATATATTTTTTAAATTGTGTAGTTAAACCAAATCCATGCAATTCTAATTTGCTCTCTGAGTTTTGCATAGTTTCTGATAGTTGGATCTTGAACCAAACAGCTCAGCAATCCAACTCTGCCCACGAGAACTTTCCAATGTATGCAAGGAGGTGCCACAAATAAAATAATGAAAGATTCTGCTCAGTGTCCTTTCATGTGGAGAAAATAGATGTAATGAGTCCTACAAGGGGTTTCTTTATCATTTTACAGCCAGAACCACATTATATAAGAACAAGAGATAGATAGTTCTCTATTGGAAAATCCAGTACTGTTTATTTTCAATACATTATATTTTTTTTACTGAATAGTTTTTGGGGAATAGAGCTACATAAACCATATACACATTGCCAAACAGAGTTGGCGTTGTATCTGCCAATACCTGAGACATTTTACTGCAAAGACTTATAATCTAGTTTCTAGAGTGCCACAGACAAAATTAATGAGATGTAAAAAAAATGAAATACATTGGAAAAACAAGCCAACACCAAAAATATATCCTAATTATGTTGTTTATTTTCCATTCCATAGGTATTTAATTATGATACAAAAAAGTGCTGAGTACTATCTACTTTCCCTGTGTAAAGTTTTTATTTTCTCTGTTGCTTGTAGCTCTTCCCCCAAAACCACCTAAACCCATGATGTCATTATCCGCCAATGGAATTAAAGATGGTGGAAGCATATCTCTGCAAGATGCTGAATGGTACTGGGGAGACATATCTCGGTGAGTTTTCTTTAAGCCTGTTGTTTTCCTGCCAGGTTTGCTATCAATAGCCAGTGACTTGATACCTCAACCTAGTTCAGTTGCTCCTGCTACTCCTGATATTTCAACATTTGTGTCTGTGTGTATGTTCTGGCAAGCAGTGGCTTGCCTATTAAGTCTATTCATGCAAGCTGAATTTTTTTTAAATCTCAGAATTTTGTTGGGATGCAAAAAATTGTTGTTGGAAGTAGCCACACATAAATTTTTGAACAAAAGAAATTATTCGGAATATCTATAACTCATCTTGTTGTGGTGGTAATATAGTTTTGGTAATGACAGTTTTGCGCAAGTATATCAGCTGTTCGGAACCTTCTTATCCTCCACATTTTTATCCACAGGGAAGAAGTGAATGACAAATTGCGTGACATGCCAGATGGTACATTCCTAGTGCGAGATGCTTCTACCAAGATGCAGGGAGATTATACTTTGACCCTCAGGTATAAAATAAGAATAATGAAATGTTTGCTGGCAAAACTTTAATATATTTCACATTGTTAATGAAGTGAAGTGGATTTTATTTGTTAGATTTAAAACTTTAAATTTTGCGTGTCACCTTTTAAGCCAAAAATCGTACAAAATGATGCAAAGGTCATCCCACAAATTGCAGCACATATTTTGAATCCATATGCACACAGCCTCATGCTGCACCCCTCCTAAAATCTCCAAGGAAATAGTTGATAATCATGTAAAGTATACTATTCAAATTTAACTCCCATGTTCTACCGTCTCCACTTAGTCTATTGGATGAGACCAGAATAGCTCATATGAGGAGGTGGAAGGGAAAATAGTGAAAATTCCTTTCCAGCCTTTGAAGGCAAGAATTTAGACCAGAAAACTTGGTGATTGATGATTTAAAGAAAAACAATGCAAAAAAATAAAAATAAACAGTCACCTTTGTGATATTTCCAACTTATTTTGCTATTCAGTAAGATTAAGAATCAGATTTATTGTCATGAATGTGTCATTAAATTTATTGTTTTGCGACAGCAGCTTTGTGCATTACAAATAATTAGTGCAAAAAGAGAAAAAAGTGAAGTAGTGTCTGTAGGTTCATTATCTGTTGAGAAATAAGAAGACGAAGGGGAAGAAGCTGTTTTTGTAATGTTTCAAGTGCATTGTCAGGGTCCTGTACCTCCTTCCTGATGGTAGCAATGAGAAGAAAGAATGGCCTGGGTGGTGAGGGTCCTTGATGATCGAGGCTGCTTTCTTGAAAGACTACCTCTTAAAGATGTCCTTAATGGAGTGAACACTAATGCCCATGATAGCGCTGGCTGAGTTTACAACCGTTTGTAGCCTTTTCCTCTCGTGGGCATTGGCACCTCCATACCGGACGGCGATGCAACCAGTCAGAATGCTCTCCACCGTTCAGTATTCGAAATTTGCAAGTGTCTTTGGTGACATACCAAATCTCCTCAAGCTCCTAATCAAACATAGCTGCTGGTCAGCCTTCTTCATGTTTGCATCAAGATGGAGGCCCCAGGGTAGGTCTTCAGAGATGTTGACACCCAGGAATTTGAAGTTTCTTACCCTCTCCACTTCTGATCCCTTGATGAGGACTGGTTATTGTTCTCCTTCCTGACATCCACAATCAATTCTTTAGTTTTGCTAATGTTGAGTGCCAGGTGGTTGTTATGACACCACTCAACTAGCTCATCTATCTCCCTCCTGTGTGCTTCCTCGTTATCATTAGTAATTCTGCTGACAACTGTGGTGTCCTTGACAAATAACCTTTGAATTCTTAGCCACAAAGTCATGGGTGTAGAGAGAGTAGAGCCGTGGGCTAAGCACGCATCCTTGAGGTGCGCCTGTGTTGATTATCATTGAGGAAGAGACATTGATACCAATCTTCACTTACTGCAGTCTTTCAATGAGTAAGTCAAGGATCTAGTTGCAGAGTGAGGTGCAGAGGCCCTGGTTTTGAAGCTTGCTGACTGGTTCTGAGGGTATGATAGTGTTGAGCTGTAATTGATGAAAGTAGTCTTGCTGTTGATCAATGGTATTGTTGATCAAGGATGAATCCTTTATCATATTCTTTTATCTAATCCTTGTATCCAATTTTATTGACCTCCAAATATTTGTTCATCTCAGCCTGGACCACACTTAATAATAGAGCATCCACAACTTCTGGAGAGGAAATAACAATTTCATTCTTAAATGTCCAAAAATCTGCTCTGAGGTTGTGTGCAGGAAATCCAAGCACAGGAACAACCTCTTAAAATCTACTCTTAATATTTACTCCAATATATAAGATAACTTCTACTATTCTCTAGGAATTTCCTGATCCCGGAATTAATTGAGCAACTCCACACAACTGTATCCATAGGATATTTTTCCATGGATGTCAAAACTAAATTCATGTGCTGCTGTGTCAACAAAACCTTGTATAAATAAAGCTAGCCTTCCTAATTCTCATGCAATCCTAGTAAAATACAAAAGTCTCCAGACCCTGTGGTTGAAGTAAAAACACAATGCTGGAGAAACTCGGCAGGTCTAACATTGTACGTTGTATAGCAAACATAAAGATACACAATCAACATTTCAGGCTTGAGCCCTTCATCAAGGTATGGGCTAAATGTGGGCTGGCGCCTGTTGGTTATGTATCTGCTCCATAAAATATACTGTTTGACCTGCTGAGTTTTTCCAGCTTTGTGTTTTTATTCATTCTGTCCTCTTGGTATAAAGACTAACATGCCATTTATTTTGAAAAGCAAGTTTCTGCAGATGCTAGAAATCTGAAAAAATTGCTTGATAAATTTGTTTAGTCGTGAAGAATTTTGTTTATGTCAGCAGCGAGAATGCTTCTCTAATATTAACTTAATTTCTCGCTCACTCATGAAAGTTTTGGGAAAATATATTTGGTTACACTCTTTATTGCTTCCTAATAAGAAAGTCAAAGGTTGGGAAGAGAATTGTGGGCCAGTTTCAATAAAACCTTTTGTCTGTCATGTGGCTTGGATTTTGTGGTTCATTTTCACTTATTTTGATAATTTGTAACACATTGCAAGTAGATTATTTTTGGCTTTTAAGAAGATCTTGTCAACTGGATATTGTTGACATCTACTCTTGATACTCTTAACATTCGGTATAACCTGGTGTTGGATCTGATTATCTGAGTTTTATATTACAATAGAAATAATTCATTAAAAGTCTACCTGAATTAAAATTGCATAGGCAAGCTGCTTCTCTGTATTGAAACCCTCATTTGAATCCACATCCATTGAAAAAAATGTTTTTTTTCTCTTTAACTTGAACTTGGGGGCATTAACTTGGATAACTGGCCAACCCAAACCCAAATCCCAAAACTGACATTGGAAACTTTCTCAGAAATGGAAATGTCAAGCCAGGCTGGGAGTACTCTTGTGGCTATTGAAATTTACAGCACTTTGTAGTAGAATCTGTAATGCATTGGACTGCATATATCTATCCTGGGGTTAATAACACTAGACAACTTTTTTTTCCAAAAAATTTGCTTCCTGAAATAAAATTGGGAATTATGATAGACAACTTGAAGCTAAACACAAAGATAATTTCAGATTTGCCGTATTGCGTAGGAAGTTAGAGAAACATTACATTAACGTTAGTTCAACTGACCTAAAAAGTTTTGCTGCTGATTTTCATTTGTACTCAGCATCTGATGCCTCTCATGTCAGTGTCCAACAATAGTTGACCAGCATTGATGGATTCTAGTTTCCCTGATACCGATTTTCCATGGTCGCAATGTCCTGACTTCACCATCAGTAGGGAAGTCGTCCAAGTGCGAATGCAGAAAATGAATTTTCAAAGATATGCTGCACTTCATGTTTTGTATGTTTCAAGCAGACTTAAAATATGAGAGGAAATCACAAAAATAGGTTATAGCTTAAAAAAAAAGGAAAGTGTTGAGGTGATTTTCATGATCAGCAGCTCAAAATCCATGAAATACCCGCAAAAATGTTCAGGAAGCAAAATCTTCATTGTCCAGTGTTATTGCCTCACACTTTCTATGGAGGTATTTATAGTTGGTTTTCAATGACGTAGTGTAATGGCATAAAAACATGGCTGAATTTAGATAATAAATGGCCTGGACATTGCTCCCAACTACTCAAGATGTATTACATATATTGTACTATAAGTTTTCTTCTCTTTTCAGACTGTCTTCATCAAGTTCCTTAATCTCAACAAATGTTCAATGTCACTATATAAATTGAAGTAGAGGACTGGAATTGAGCTCAAACTCTAGTGTGATTGTCTAATACTTTACCACCAAAGCTGCTCAGCTGTAACTTAGTTTGTGGTGCTGGTTTACCTTAATGTATTCTTTAAAAAGACAAGAACCTTTTCTGAACGTACAGTAAATTCCCCATTATTAGGCACCTATGGGAATCGTAGATGCCGGATATGAGAATTTTCCAGTTGACTGAGACTCACTCTTCCAACGCCTAACTAATACACCTGCATTAAGAATAAACCATTTAAAAGTCAAAAGACAGTTCAAAGTGTAGTTTGGAAAAATATCCATATTGTAATCTTTAATTATGTAAAGTTCACTTTAATCAATTAATTCCTGTAACTTACAAAATTTAAATGCAAGCCCCAGTCACTGGCGTTGTAATAATGTTGGATTTATTCATTTTAATGTTTTACTTTAATCAGGTAATTCTTATAACTTAGAAAATTTAAATTTCTATTCAAAAATACTGAACAAACTTAGCTATCTGTGCAACCTGACTCACCTCCACACGAGTGTCCCAGTCAGGCCTTCGGTGCACTTTCCTCACGCTGACAAGCAAACTCACTTCCACGTAAGTGTCTGGTCAGGCCCTTAGTGCACCTTTCTCATGCTGACAACCCAGCTCGCTTCCACGGAGGTGTCCTGGTCAGGCCCTCAGCACAACGTCCTTGTGCTGTCAACCCAGCTAACCTCCAGTCAAGTGGCAACAGCAAAAGGAATCCGTGCCCATAGAGTTGCAATGTACGTTCAGTGGAGCAAACCTGTGTGTGTCCAACAAAGTCTCAGCACTCCCCTGTGTGGTCTATCCACCCAGTCTTATTTATTTGAAATTTTATTTATTTCCTAGGGTTTTTTTTTGATGGTGATTTGAGTTTCTGGTTGATTGAATTCCAGATAATGTGGATTTTACTGTAATTGCAACCTGCTTAAATATTTCCTTGTATCATTGCTCAAATCACCTTTTTGTTCTTGTATTTTTATAGGAAAGGAGGCAATAATAAACTAATCAAAATATACCATCGAGATGGGAAGTACGGCTTCTCTGACCCACTCACTTTTAACTCAGTGGTAGAGCTCATTAACCATTACAGACATGAGTCTCTTGCCCAGTACAACCCAAAGTTAGATGTTAAGTTAATGTATCCAGTCTCAAAGTTCCAGCAGGTAAGTTAAGCCTTTATATTTCTTGTATTTAATATTAGAATCTTTCAATCTGGTGTCATGTTGATCGGTTGATAGCGTCTATTTATTTATTTTCGGGAGTGTAGAAGAATGAGGGGAGATTTGATAGAAGTATTTAAAATTATGAGGGGTATAGATAGAGTAAAAGTAGGTAGGCTTTTTCTACTGAGGGTAGGTGAGATACAAACCAGAGGTCGTGGCTTAAAGGTAAAAGGGGAAAGGTTTATAGGGTATATTAGGGGGAACTTATTCAAACAGATACCTCTTTTACCCAGAGATCCCACTAAAGTGGCATGTCAACATCCCATGTTTAAAGCCAGGTCAGGTCAAAGCATTCACACTGAACCAAGAAAAACTGGTTCAATGAGACCTTTTACACAGCAACCCGGCATCCCGGGTCAAAAGGTGCAGCATTAGAGCATCGGTGTCTGGAAAGGCAGGTAAGCCTTTTATACTAGAGCCAATGCGAAACACATTGGCTCTGATACTGCCTACTGAAAATGACCCCCATCCCGTGTTCGTTGCGTTCACACATGGATGGTAGGAGTATGGCGGGGGGGGGGGGGGGGGTTATAGACTGGGTGCAGGTCAGTGGGACAAGGCAGAATAAGTCAGCACAAACTAGAAGGGCCAAAATGCCTGTTTCTGTGCTATAATGTTCTCTGGTTCTAATCTGGTATTGGAACAATTGGAAATAAACATTATTTCTAATTAACAATAAAAATATCCAGAGTTAGCACTTGTTTATTAGAATTATTTCGGGTTGTAGGTTATCAGAGGGAGTATGAGATTTAGTATAACTCAATACTCAAAAGATTTTTTTTAATGCGACGTACTTATTACATTTAACCTGTCTGCAATTTTACAAATATTAATTAAGGATCTGCTTAAAAAAAGAAAACAGACATAAATAGGTTATTTTCAGCATAACAGGGGCTTGAATCATTAATGTGACAAAGCTGTAAAACTAGCTTTTTACATTCTATTCGATAACCTGGATGATGATCCAATGTAATGGTGCTAGCTCCACTAACAATAGATATCTGGGTCGGAAGGGATACAAAGAGGAGCAGGCAAAATGGCTACAAAAGGATATGGATGAGAAGGAAATATTAAAGTAAATGACAGAGTCCTTGGACACAAATCAAGGAGATAATATGCAGGTATAGCAATTCATTAAGAAGGCAGTGCTGTTTGGCCTCATTACAAAATGATTAGAGTATAATTGCAAAGAAGTCGTTATTCAGTAGGCTTTTGGTAGGACTATTGCCCATGCTCTGTGTATAGTTTTGGACTGAAGATGATGAAGAAGAAGATGAAGAAGTAGAAGAAGAAGAAGATGAAGACAGAAACGTAGCTCCTTACTCAAGGAATGATTTTACTGAATGCTGAAATACTCCTATTAGGCCAATGGACAAGCTGAATGATCTAGTCCTATTGCAGTTTCTCATGGGAGTTGCTTGTGAGAGTGTTCTATCCTCAGAGAGGTTACTGCAACAGGCTGTCCACCATTTAAAAGGCTGTCCATTAAAAATGCATGCAGTCAAAGTAATCAGATCAATCTGTCATAACAAGCATTTCCTCATAAATCTAATGCCTCAGGTGCTACAGGAATTTTGCCATTATTTAGGATAATTATTTGATACAAAATTTTGTGCTGACTTGACTCTCTTGGAATACTATTTTGAATTAGCTCTATGCAGAGGAATTTACACTGCATATTGTAACATATAATGTGTTATATTTATTATAATTTGTGTTTGGTGGGAAGAAAATGATTATTTACAGAATAAAAGTTTTCTTTTTGGAAATATAACTAATTACATTGTATGTGTAATATTCAGCTTTGTCTTCATTATTTAACAAATCTTAATGAGAATATTGTTCTGTTCACTTTATCAGGATCAGGTTGTGAAAGAAGATAATATTGACGCTGTTGGCAAAAAACTGCAGGAGTACCATAATCAATATCAGGATAAAAGTAAAGAATATGACCGGCTTTATGAAGAATACACAAGGACATCACAGGTGTGTGCACTTATGCTGGGTGGGGTAATAATTTTTGTATTCCAGAATTTATTTTAATGTTTTACTTTAATCAGGTAATTCTTATAACTTAGAAAATTTAAATTTCTATTTCAAAAATACTGAACAAACTTAGCTATCTGTGCAACCTGACTCACCTCCACACGAGTGTCCCAGTCAGGCCTTTGGTGCACTTTCCTCACGCTGACAAGCAGACTCACTTCCACGCAAGTGTCTGGTCAGGCTCTTAGTGCACCTTTCTCATGCTGACAACCCAGCTCGCTTCCACGGACGTGTTCTGGTCAGGCCCTCAGCACAACGCCCTTGTGCTGACAACCCAGCTAACCTCCAGTCAAGTGGCAACAGCAAAAATAATTCATGCTGGTCTTTTACTTTTTTCATTGGTTCAAATATCAGTAGTGATCTTCTGGTCATTTCAGTTGATAAAAGGATTAATGATAATAACATGGAAATAAATTGCAATTCCACTTAGGCTTTTGCAAAAACAACAAATCGGTTCATCTTTCATCATCACTTCTACCCTCCAATGTATCTATTTATATGTTGGAAATTATTTGCTCCTTTATTTTAAAGAGATGTTAAGATACAGGTACACAATCCTTTATCCTGAACCCTTGGGGGACGGTGTGTTCCGGATTTCAGAACAAAAGCCAGCTGGCCAAGATTTAAGCCCACCCAAATTGTGCTGCCACATCCACCTCTTTCCAGTTGCCCTGCCGTCTCTCTCTCCTCCCCCCTTGCCCACCCAAGTCGCGCTGCCGTCTCTCTCTTCTCCCCCCTCGCCCACCCGAGTCGCGCTCTCTCTCTCTCTCTCTCTCCCTCCCCTGTACCAGTACCAGAAAAATATGCCCGTTTTTGGAGCTTTCTGGATTTTAGATCTCTGGATAAAGGATTGTGTACCTGTACCTTGTTTATTTTTCTTGATTCGATTCAAGTTGTGCACTTTGCAGCCTTGTTTTGATAAAAACAGTTTTGAATGAAATATGCTAACTTCCAATTCTTGGTTTAATTGAAATAAATTTGCTAAAATGTTCAAGGATTAGATTATTTCACACTGATCTTAAAAATTCTAATTTTTAATAAGAAATATTTGAGTGCCTTTTAGTTAAATCATAGAGGTGCTTGGGCAAGATTTTGCTGTCTGCTTTGGCAGGGTTGTGATGTTCAAAGTGGCCTTTTCATTGTTGAATTCATTCTTAGTTGCATTTCTCAGAGTACAAAGTTTGTCCAAAAACTGGCTAGGGATAGAATATTAATGCATTGTATAAATGTTAAAAGTGGATGGCAGCAATTAATTTCATCCTGTGTCCATCACATACAGTATATGCCATCGTAAAGGACGACTCTGTATAGGGTTATGACTCCCCAAATTTCCACCTAAGATGTTGGTTTTGTGCAATAGCCTTTGTATAAGAGCTCTAACCCCTCCCCCCACCCCAAGAAAAAAGAAATCTGACACTTATGGCTGTTTTTAAAAGCAAATCACAATATTTCAATAACAATTTACCTTGGAAAGATTAAAATTTTATTTGGATATTTTAAAATAAATCACTGTCAGCTCTTGTAAAGCCTGCGCAGAGCCGACAGCAGTCGAACTGGGCTGATGGACTCCACGGAAGAGCTCAGAGACTTGCTGATAACCAACGGCACACATGCGATTGAGTCGGAGCCGGTTGGAAGATTAGCGGTGCTGAGACTGCACTGTCAATGTTCAGATTTTAAACACGGTGTATAGGGCAAACCCTAATTTTAAGGTTACATTTTTAAGTTCCAAAGATCATCCTGTACACTGGCATGTATGGTATTGAAACTATAGTACTATCTGTCAAATGTCACAGTAACTGAATTTCTTAAATTCAGTTTCTTCTTGTAAAATAGTTCAGTTTTTAAGCTTTGGTATACAAATGACTTGGAAATGCAGATCCTTGACCAATAACTCTATGGTTGACATGGTTCAGTTCCACCACACTGGGACCTCTTTCTTAGCAGGAACAGTTAGATTGTTGCTGGAGCAATTGTCAGTGGATACAACTATTGAACTGTTTGTAACTTGTAAATTAGTCACTTAAAGATAAAACTAACCTGACTCTTAACAGGAAATACAAATGAAGAGAACTGCAATTGAAGCCTTTAATGAGACTATAAAAATATTCGAAGAACAGTGTCACACTCAAGAGCGTTACAGCAAAGAATATATTGAGAGGTTTCGCAGAGAAGGGAACGAGAAGGAAATTGAACGGTACATTGCTTTTTGTTTTCTTTGAGTGGGTCACAAATTTACGAAGTAGTACTACTCTTAATAATGACCTTCCACTAAAAGTTGCAGAGCAGAAAGTGGTGAATCAAGTAACCTGTTCTGAACTTTTGTTTATGTTCCAAACTTGCTGCTTTCAGCTTGGAAGGACAAGTTCACTTCATCCCCTTGTTTCCTTGCCTTGCTATCTCTTGGATCCAAAATAAAATAAAAATTGTAGGGAGTTTATCTCCAGTCAAAGCACTTCTAAAATGAGAAGCAATTAATATTTTAGATCAATGAACATTCATCAGAAATTATGTATATTTCTGTTTTGTATTTCCATTGAGTCTGCTTGTTTGAAAATTAATTTTCTAATATGCATTTGTCTGTGCATTGTATTAGATCAAAGTTTTCTACTGTATTCATGAAACAGATTTTGTGCCATTATCAAACTTTAATATATTAAGAATGTACTTCACAGTGAGAATCTTCTCCATAAGGCACCCAAAAAGATCAGGAAATATAGGGGCAAAAATAGTTCATTTCGCCCCCTCCAACTAATCCTGCTATTTAATAAGATCATGGCTAATCTGTGAGCTAGTTTCATTAACCTCTGACTATGCCCCTAAATCCTGACCACTCAGATAAGTGGAAATAATTTCTTGCCGACTTCTGTTAATATCTGAGATATTTATTTGTGTCGTTAAAATACTTGTCCTTCATATGTTTGTATGTGAGTTATGTCTGCATATTTTGCTCCGAGGACTGGGAAATGCTGTTTCATTGGGTTGTACTTGTACAATCAGATGATAATAAACCTGACATCTTGACAATAACTTTAAACCAAATATATTGAAGACACAGGCTAATTGGGAAAATTTAATCTTCAGAAACCACACCCTGTCTAAATCCAATTTAAGTTAGCAGAATCCTCACTTTCCCTACAGCAGGTTAGAAAATATAACAAAGGTGAACACCTGTGAATTTTGGACAGAAAAATAGAATTAAATATGACATAGCATGCACAATTTTACTTATGATGAATAAATGTAAAACATTTGCAACATCTTTGTTACAGCCTAAAGTTCTTTATAGTCACTATTTCTGAAAAATAACTTTCCTTGAATGCAGGATAATGATGAATTATGAAAAACTCAAGTCTCGTCTTGGGGAGATCCATGACAGCAAGATGCGCCTGGAACAAGACTTGAAGAAACAAGCGTCTGATAACCGAGAGATTGACAAGAAAATGAACAGCATCAAGCCAGACCTTATTCAGCTGCGGAAGATCAGGGATCAATACCTTGTGTAAGCAGAAAAAAAACCCAACATAAATGGCATTGAATTTACTTTCAGGGTCAATACTTGGCGGGTTTAATTAAAAGTAACATTTTTTTAATGTCTTCTGTCTTTGTCTCAATCTTTGCAGATGGCTCAATCACAAAGGGGTGCGTCAAAAACGAATAAATGAGTGGCTTGGAATCAAAAATGAAAATGCAGATGAGTGAGTGGAATTGTTAATATTTTTAAATCTTAAACTGAAATAGCAATAAGGTTAACGATATCCTTAAAATCGTAGAGGTTTTCTTGATTAAAAATTCCAATGCACTCTTTTAAAATCTGTACCTATAGGATAACTTGGAAATGTATTGTCTCAGAGGTGAATTTCATATAAACCTCATGCTATTTAAGTTTCAGTTTCAAGAGTTCCCATTTGTTGTAATAATGTGACAAAAATAGCATTACCGATATAATGAAGGCGATGGATATTTGCAACAAAAATAAGTCTTATGAATAAAATTCTGCATAATGAGTTTATTGCCATATATATTTTACAATGTACATATGCACAAAATTTCTTGCTTGCTGCAGTTGAACAGGTGCTTATGAAGAAAAACAATGACAGTAGTATAGATTAAATTAAGAGATAATACAAAAGGTAGATAGAAAATAAATATCCACAGTTCCCATATTTCAAGAAAAAAAAGGTGATGACTGTCCTTTTGTGGTGTTTGGGAAATCCATTGTTAATGTATCAAGGAGAGGTTCAAGAGGCTTAGTGTCTTTGGAAAGAATGTGTTATTAAACTAGAGGTGCCAGTGTTCAGGTTTCTGTTCCTTCTACCCGAAGATGGCAGTGAGAAGAGGCTGTGTCCACAGTGATGGGCTTCCTGCTTTCTTTCTTTTTAATAATTTTTTAAATTTTTCACACCATATCAACCAAAATACATACAGACATTTCCCTTCTTTCTTGAGGCAGTGCCTCACTTGGATGTCATCAATGTGTGAGTGCTCTGTCCATGCTGAATGTCTCTCACACAGAGCTATTTACCGAACTTTGATGTATTTTGAGTGCTTAAAGAATGGAAATCAGTGGCAAATTCATTTGCTTTTTTGAAACTAGATAAAGGTTAATGTTTTATCAGGAATGCTGTATCAGAACAGAGCACTGAGTATATTTACAATATTCTAGTTTTGTCTTGACTTTTGTTAAGAGGATAAATATTCTTTAAAAATATTTTGTTTCTTCAGGAGACTTCGCTAATCTTGGAACTAGTATCTAGTTTCCAGGAGTCGAGATATAGTGGTGCTGGTTCTCATTACATTTACAAAGCACACTTTAGAATATGTCTTTGTGATATATATTTAAATAAATAAATATTATTTAAAGGGTGAAAAACTACAGCATGCTGTTGTGCAGAGGGACTTCGGAGTGCTTGTGCATGAATCGCAAAAAGTTAGGTTGCAGGTGCAGCAGGTTATTAAGAAGGCAAATGGAATGTTGGCCTTCATCACTAGAGGAATTGAATTCAGGAGTAGGGAGGTAATGTTGCAACTGTATAAGGCACTGGTGAGACTGCACCTGGAGTACTGTGTCCAGTTCTGGTCTCCATATTTGAGGAAGGATATATTGGCTTTGGAGACGGTCCAGAGGAGGTTTACTAGGTTGATCCCTGGGATGAAGGGGTTGACTTATGATGAAAGATTAAATCGTCTAGGATTGTATTTGCTCGAGTTCAGAAGAATGAGAGGAGATCTTATAGAAACATTATGAAGGGTATGGATAGGATAGATGTAGGAAGGTTTTTTGAGCTGGCCGGGGGAACTAAAACGAGAGGACACAGTCTCAAGATTTGGGGGAGTAGATTGACGACAGAGATGAGGAAAAATAGTTTTTCCCAGAGAGTAGTGAATGTTTGGAATTCTTTAACCAGGGAAGTGGTTGAGGCTGTCTCATTAAACATATTTAAAATTCGGTTAGATAAATGTTTACATGATAGAGGAATTAGGGGTTATGGGGAGAAGGCAGGTAGGTGGAGTTAGCTCATAAATTAGATCAGCCATGATCATATTGAATGGCGGAGCAGGCTCGATGGGCCTTTTTGGCCTACTGGTGTTCCTACTTCCTATGTTCCTATGTCAGTTGGCAAATTATAAATTAATCATAGTTTCCAATCTGAAAACATTGTTGCTAGTATGGTGAATAGGTGGGCCTATAGTCATATATATATATATATTTTTTTTTTAATATAAATATTTTATATATATTTTTTATATATATATATATATATATATATATATATATATAAGCTTGTATATAAGCTTGAAGCAAGTAGACAGAAAGCAGCAAAGGGAAGAAAGTAATGGAGCCAAATCTATTTAAATGAGCTCATTACTCAATTGTGTAGGGAAACCACTTATGCTGCCATATACCCATTTAATTCGATGAAAATGCTGAAGGTTTGGTTTCCAGTCACAGCAATAAGTATTTAAAAATGTAATGACAGAAACCAAGCTATATTACTTTTTTTTTTAAATGTGCAATTGAAATTGAAATTTGGGTACAAAATTATAAATATTGCTTGGGTCACGGATTAAATTCAGGGCTTGGCAAAGTGACTTGTTTATATTCAATTTCATCTCAGTACGTATTTCCTGAGTGAAGAAGATGAAAATCTCCCACACTATGATGAGAAGAGCTGGTTTGTGGGAGCTATTAATCGAACACAAGCTGAAGATTTGCTTCGAGGAAAATTGGATGGTGCCTTCCTAATCCGAGAAAGCAGTAAAAAAGGCTGCTATGCTTGTTCTGTGGTGTAAGTACCTTTACTATTAATTTTTAAGGAGACATTTTGCCAAGTCAAAAGAAAATTAGGATTGTAATCATGTTGGATCAGATTTTTTTCTCTAAAATTTATTAAAATGATATGATTATCCTGGTAATATGGAGGAATTTTTGGCCTTCATGTTTGCAAAATTTCATATTTTAGCAGTATTTATTAAGAGTCCTATTCTGCATCCTTCACTTCATGCCAAAGGCCTTCTGATATTTTCTTGAATCATTGGGCACCATTGGTAAAACAGCTTATCTGGTGGTATAAAAGGGAGAAAGAGGGCACAGCAACAAAACTTCTGATTTAAAACTGTTCGCAAAGAAAGAAAGGCATTGAAAAGATTCTATTCACTGAACAATGAAATTGGCATCAAATTCGTAGCATTGGTATGGAAGAGATACTTGCGATGGAGATGTTATTTGAGATGATGGGATGTGAAAATCAGTTGAACGTTAGAAGTGAGTGCTCAAGTGATTTGCAATTTTCTCTGACGTGTCTTTAAAATGTTATTAATGTCGCAATACAATTTTTCAATTCCCTCTTGTTCTAAGAAGTCCATTTCCCTTCTGCCAAAATTTTTTTTCCTAATTTTATTTTCAATTGTTCAATTTCCATAGTCTAGAGCAAGGCTAAGATTTCAGAGCAGGAATCAAGAGATGGATTGAAGGTTCTTTGTCTGCAAGATCTGGCATGAGATCAGTATTTGGTGGGACAGACTGAACAGTTCAATATGCTTCAGAAGACTGATTGTATTGAAAGAGAATGCCCTTCTGCTACATTCACAATAAACCACAGTAAAAATCCAAAATCTCTGTCTCAATGAATTAAAGCAGTCTTTCTTTTGGATGGAAGACATTGGTGGCACTTTGACCAGCTGCGGGGATAAATTTTTATTTATAGTTGCCGATGTAACACATGAGCATACATTTATCCAAAAAAAAGCTATAGTTGTCCAAAAGCATCTGAATTTAAATTGCCTTGAAACCCTTCTCAATCACCAAGCAACTTAGCTAGACATTCAAAGTACAGAAAAATTATGAAAATAACAAATTCCAAAGGAATATTAAGTCCTCGTTTGGATTTCAATAAATAATATTACTTGAACATTGAGTCAAGAGAAGCGTCCTTTTGTAAAATTTGACCACTATATTCACAAGGACCAAAAAAAAACTGTTAGTAGGTTAATAGGAAATAATACTTACATTTCAATATATAAGTGAGATCTTTCATTTGGGATCAGTGGCTGTTCATATACATAATCAAGCATGATTGCAAAAATTGACTGCTAAATTTAAAAAGACCTGTCAAGGAAGGAGAATTTTTTTTTGTATATAAAAGTTAGCAAAGGAATGTTAAAGTTTCCTTTTTAAAGATTTGGAAGGCTGTTGATTCTTGAGTTTCAAATTATTCATGAAATTAGAGACTTTTTAATTGGTAATTTCAGGTGTCTGGGATGCCACTGTGAGTAACTGATAGTGATCTTTGAAACATGAATTAGGAATAAATAATATTTGAACCAAAGAGGATGTCACTTTAAATTCTTTTGCCTGCAGACTAAATTTAGACTACTTAATAAATCATGTGGAGTGAGGAGATCTAAAAATGATGAGGGGGAAAAATAAATATAGAAGCATTAATGTAGATTTCTCTACCTTTTAGGCAGTGATTACAGGATATAATGCATTTAACTATTGAAATGTATATCAGTCATTTTAAGATATAGTGTTGAATGAAAGGAATGTTACTTGACTAGTGTGGTGCAATGGGATTTTTCTCTTGCTGATATCTTTTTGCATCTTCCCTTTATAGTGCCGATGGAGAAGTGAAGCACTGCGTGATTTACAGCACGCCGAGGGGTTATGGATTTGCCGAACCATACAACTTATACAGTACACTTAAAGACCTGGTGCTGCATTACCAACAAACTTCACTGGTCCAGCACAATGACTCGCTGAATGTGAGACTGGCTTACCCTGTCTACAGTCAGATGCCCTCTCTGCGCAGATGAATGTTCAAGAGTAGACCATGAAAGATTACAGAATACTGAGGGCATTGTACTTGGCTGCTTTTGCACAGTGAGTACAGAATGTGAATCAGGACAGTGGAGTACTCAGGAGTTCAGGTGACCTGGTGCTACCTAAACTCCAACTGTGACTTGTTTTCTGCTTTTATTTCAATCAGAGAGAAACACAAAAAAAAAACTGGAAATGTATCTAATTTTTTTTTCTTTTGGTTTTTGTTTTGATGTCATTCGTGTGGAGCTGATAGTTTCGTCCAAACAATCTGGTGCTGATGGCTCTGGGCTATTCATCTTGAGAGTTTAAAATTCTCCAACTTTCAGATGTTCTTTTTCATGGAACAGCCAATAAGAACTGTCAGTCTTAACTTCAAATCTCTGCGACATCTAGTGCAACTCTCACAAGAGACCCAGTGAATGAAGAAGACTTCTTTACTTTTTTAGTTTAGTCACCATTTTCTTCTTGAACTAGACGCGACCAGATTATCTGATTTCTTTCACTTGTTGGATGACGCTGAACTCGGTGTGAAAGAAGACCAAAGGCATTCAGGAGAGCTTCTGACAAAAAAAATTAAAACTTGCAAAATTTGGAGGAAAAGAAAAGTTGCACAAAGGGTCGTTTTTCAATGTACTGGAGTACAAGTAAAAAAGAAATACAAATAAAGAACATTTTATGGCTTCTGTGACACTAGAGCTCTTCACAAAAAAATAACCAAATTAAAAAGACCAGGGCATCTTTTGATGTTGACTTTAGCACTTAATTTTCGGTCAGATGTCTGCAGTCGCACATATTTGCACCAAAATTTTAGTGTTTTTAAAGAAATAAAAACACTAATGCATAATGTTATTAACATAACCATGACATTTTGCAATTTTATTTTGACTAGTCATGCATAACCCAGAAGGTAAGAAGACGAGTACTTTAAACGAGACTAATGAGGGAAGTTGGCTTGGCTCGCAACAAAATACCTTTGTTGTTCAAGAATAGAAAGTGCAATTTGCAATGCTTCTGGATGGCAAAGAAAGAGCCTGTTGCTTAAAGGGGATATTGGGAAGAGTGGTTGTTGGAAGTACTGAATGGGAGGGTAGTTACTATTCTAATAGAAAACACAAGCTAAATTAGATGCTTTTCATATTTATTGAATCAGATTTATGCATTATGGCAGTAACTTTTTGAGAAGTTGGATAGAGGTCTTTGTAGATTTGTGAACTGTTTAATTTGAAATGAAGCAAGAGACTACTTGTTAAGTCCACTGAACATGTTCCCTGATGTACCATGTTTTAAAAATATGGTTAGTCCAGGAAATAAGGCCCCATGATTACAGGGCATTTTGTTTAGATATGTGCAATTCAAATAAAATAACATTTTACAGATCTTTTTCCAAAAGAATAAAAAGATGGCAGCTAATTTTCTGCAATAATGTCTCTTTCTTGAATCTAATATTTGCTTTAAATGCTTTTTTAAGGAGCTGGACCAGCCATTTCATAATTACAAGTGATTTTTGACTTTTTCCTGTCTCCCAGCAAAACCTTTGAGGCCCAGCGCCAGTTAGTTCGTTTTCTTTAGAGCAGTAATTTGCTCCCTCCACTTTTTCCTCCCCTGAGCCATTGCTCCACTTATGCACCAACAAAAATGCTGAAAATGTTGTTCCTTTTTATGTCTGGGAAGCACAGAGCTCTCTATGAAAAATGTAATTCCTGTGATAATTTGTCCCAGCATTTTGAGAGAGCCAAGGTAAGTTCTTTGCAAGTCTCATTCTTTTCTCAGATAATTAAGAATTTACAAAATCTTTTAAATGGTTAGGATTTCTTCTAGCCATCCAGTTGCAATTGATTTTAAGTATGTAGCAGTTTTTGATATTGCAGACACCTGATGCACTATTTGTCGATTTGTACTAACATTGAAGTTGGCAGAAGTAGGGCACGCTAGGTCTTGAAGGCAACTTGAAGTAAATGAAAATATACCATTTTGTTTTGTATGGGTCCCTGCTTTTAACAGCAGGTAACGGCAACAATGGAATCAGCATTTTAATTCTTCACTGTGAACAAGCTGATGCTTATCCAGCATATGTCATAGATGCAGCTCTAACTGTTGCCCACTTATTAAAAAAAAATCTTTTCTTGGTACTTGAGCAATTTTATTTCCGTTAATTGAATGTTTTTTTTGTACTGGTAAAGCAAGTTGAACCCTGGAATGGAGTTGAACAGTGTATGTTTCTTGGGTGGGGATGTTATTAGTGGTAGTGGATGGTTGTTGATAAGTACTTCTGAAAGGGTTTAAAAAAGCAGACAAGAGGCACTTAAGAAACAAGTGTTTCTGCTAACATTCAGATTTTTTTTACTGAATATGTTATATTTTACCCTTTTCTGAGAAAGGCTGTTTAAACTAAGTCTGGGTAATATGGTCAAATATTTAGGAAATGTTTAAAATCAAAAATTTTCAAAACGAGTCCTTTGGGAAAGTTGCAGGAATATTGTTCATTGTGTTGATGTTATGGAAGCCATTGCACATTTAGTTTATCCCACACCACACCTAGTGTCTTGCATGTTTTTTTTTAAATGCAGTTTGTGATAATAAACATTAATAGGAGTAACATACTGTACGACCCTCACCAACTCTGCCGGTAAAGTGTTGGGCTCTGAGGTTGTGGATCAGCCACAGTTGGGATTCCCTGCATTGCTAAGTCTTCAATTTGGAATACTTCAGCAGTAGGAAATGAAGTAGACATTGAGAACAATCTTGCATCTCATTAAATGCACTTGGTGTTTGTTAATGGCGCCATTAATATAAAATGAAAAAAAGCAGGACATTTTTCAGGGTGCAGTTGTGAGTGGGAGGCAAGGTAGTGGGGTGGTTTATTGGTAATGGAAATTAGAAATGCCATCTTAAAGATATTTAATAAGATGGCTCTAAATTAGCATGCAGACTGGTCTAAATGCATGTGCAATTTATGATCAGTTCAATTAAAATTAAAATTACAATATTTCATCTGACTATTCAGATGAATATTTCAATTTCTCATTTAAATAATTTTCATGTGTTTAGAAGCCAACAATTAAACTAAATTTGAAAGAATCATAGTTAAAGAGCTAAAATATGTAGTTTTCTTGACCTATATTTTAAAGGGTTGTAATTTTACTTTCCCATTTATCCCTTTTTCAGCCTGTCCATCCCAACCTCATTTAGAATTTTATTGCTTTTAAGAGGGGGGGGGGACAAGGAATGTGAAGTAGGATGTTTTTATCATGGCATCTTATTCCAGGTTGCTCCCTTGGAACAAACTAAAGTCTTTCAAGACATCTTGAAATTAATAAGCAAAGTTTGTTATGAAACTACAGTACTTAAACTGGAAGGCTTGGATAATTGTTCTGCACTGGGATTAAAGTTCTCAATTGTTAATCACTGAGTGGGTTTCGGGAAGGAGTACCTAACATTTGGAAGTGGAGCTATACAATTATGAAAGCCCACTTTTCAAATTGGCATCGACCAAAAATTACCAATATCCTTGATTAAAGGGTTTATTGTTGCAGTAAAATCTGGTTTATGAAGTGCTTTCAATTTTATTTCTAGGGTTAAAACATATTTGAAATTGCATTGGTTTTGTTTTACCAGAATTGAAAGGGGGAAATTGAATCAATTTGTGCTATGTGTTTAAAAACCATATCCATACATAGACTAATTGAAACTTCTTGATTCTGTTTTTTTTTAGCATAGAATGGACTTTATTTAAAAATTGGAGGGAATAAAGCAATTTTAGGATTATTTTACCCTTTCAATTCTGAGCCCTGATTTGAAACTGCAGACTGGTAGAATGAACACTCCCCCTTTTCTGTGTCCTAGCACCCAAAGTAAAATGGGTTTTATTAGTTAATGCCTAGTTCCTAATAAACAAAAGTTTGCAATTGAGAATTAATTGGCACTAGATTAAACAGTTAAAAACTTGGACCATAAAGGTGGTGATGTAATTGGAAATTAAATTCCAAAATGTTCATACTGATTGTATAGGAGGATATAAGGAAAGGGATGTTAATGAAAGCATAGCAACAGAGGCTTTGCTATAAAATCTGGCAAGTTGTGCTCTATTTGAATGCTTGATGCTCTTAACAAAAGAAGACGGTCTTTTTCATTCCTGTCACGAAGGCTACTTTATAACAGAAAAGGTGGTACAGTCAAACCTTCTTAATGCCACAATTCCTTCCAGAAATTGCCTCACAACTGTCTGATTTATATGTAAAGTATGTGCATAGCTTACCAAAATGAGGTCCTGCATATATACCTGAACTAGGAAATGAGAAAAATCACAAAATAGCATGAAAACCTCTGTTTAATACAATGGCCATGTCAAACCTGACCAAGATTGTTAGAAATAAGAAGTCCATCTGTGGTGTTCTTGTTGTGGGTTTTTTTTTAAAAATCCAACATTAAGTTGCTAATTTAAACAGTATTGAGGCGATCCAAATTGAATGTATTTGGACCTATTAACACTAACTGCAGATTTATTTGGGCAAGGGAGGAAGTAAATTTGCATACTTTCCATAACTGCCCTTTCCTGGTTCCTAATCTTTTGTAGCATTATATTCCTACACTTGAAAAAAAGCATATTATTTGTAATTAGTTGACAAGAATTCCCAGCCTTGGTAGAAACTCCTAATGGTGGAGCATTGCTCTGATGCCATAGTCACCAGTTCCATGATAACTTTTTTTATGCCTTTCTAGTCAGTATTTACACATTTATTTCAATAAAAGCTAGGTGTGCTTTCATGTTTTTGTTAAAATGAACACTTTAAAATTCTATCCTGATGATACTTGCTTCATTTGAATGACTATATTCTCTGATCATTTTAATTTTCGTTATAAATTGGATTGTTTAGGTTCTCTGCAGGACAGAAGGCTTACATGACATGTTCCAGGCAGTGGAGTCTAAAAAAAAAGTCCTTTATGTGCATTTTTCTTCTCATTTTCATTGTCACAATTTTTTAAACTCACTCCTGCTCTTTGTTTTTTTTCTCTCTCTCTCTCAGAAACATCATGTGGAATTTCATGCACTTTTCAAAGACAAAACCCAGCATGTAACTTAAGTATGTTGACTGTTGTATCCGTGTAATTCAACTTTGTTCTGTCTGTAAATGGTGTAGTTTAATATGAACTTATGTAGCTTACAAGAAAAGGTCACATCGTGCATTACAACTAATAGAGTAGCATTTGCTCCCATTCCTGGTAATGTTATACTTTACAGATAACTGTATACTGCACTAGGTTGTATCAATTGTGCAAATCTGTTCCTAGTCTGCAGCTGAGTCTTTTGTGACACCAATAACCGGTCACAGCATGTATGGGATTTTCTGCATATTATAAGCATTGACTCTGTATTTCACTCTCCACACAGTATCTGCTACTGTCTTCACAACTGGTGAATATTTTTCCTTTTTTTTGTCAAGTTGCCATAACTTCATATTATTCATCTATCTTGCAGAATAAAAATGTATTTTGTTGAGAATCAGTGTGAAGGGTTTAACTTTTTAACAAATAAAACCTATTCCACCTTCTAATTTCTCCTTTTGCACAGTTGTTTATCGTGCCCTCTACACTGGAAGAAATAATACAATTCCTGGAGAATTTGCACCAAACAAGATCTCATGAGATACTTTTATGAATCCATTAGATTCTATAACACCAGCAGGACACTGCGTGGAAACACAAATCCTCACTGCAAATTGAAGTTCACTATTTTGAAAATAGAGCAAATTCATTGAATAATATAAAAATCTGATTTCTTCAAGTTTGTATATGCATTTGGAAAGTTTCAGAGGAATGATAAGATAAATGAGAACTGTAACCTAGAAGGATTGGCATTTGTTCAAAACCTTTTGATATATTTGCACACCGATTAAAAATGTGATACCATCCAGGATTACTGTGTATAAATTAACTTGTAAAGATCTAGTTTTCTACAGTTTTGTGACACTGAAATCACATTTGTAATATTTCTTTGTCTTCCATAATGTTAAATGGATAATAGGCCTTAGCTAGATAATGGCATTAACATTTATAGTAAAAATATACATTGGAAACAAGTGCTCCCAAGAAATGAGAGATACTTTACATGCATTGGAAAGACAACTAGATTCAAAAGAAGGCTATAAAATCAGTTTGGGATATTGTATCAATACAAGGCTTTCATGCAGCAAAAAAATAACATGTTGAAATCATACTTTCACTGGTAGGCCATCTTGAGCTGCAAATCAGTGGTTTGAACTCACATTCTACCTTAAGCAATCCCTATGCCATAGGTGCTCATTGGGATTGCTTAAGGGTGGGAAGAAAAAGTTTGAAAACCACTTTTAATCGTACCTACTTGACTCATTATGTGCACGCCAAAGGAAGTGGGCCAATGACAGTTTTTCTCAAGCAAAGTATTTCAGTAATAATTGGGTCTAGAGTAGTGATTCTCAACCTTCCCTTCCCACTCACATACCACCTTAAGCAATCCCTTACTAATCATAGAGCACCGATGGCATAGGGATTACTTAAGGTGAAATTTTGAGTTTGAAAACCACTGCTCTAAATGGTTCTTTATCCTAAATAATAAACTCGGTTTCAAACCATGCCATAGATTTGTAGTTGGACAGCACAGATATGAGCCTTTAGGGCCACAGTGGCCCTCTTGCCCAACTACACTAAAATCATTTACTTGCATTAAGTTTGCAGTTCTGAACATTTTTTATCTCTCAAATGCAACCTGAAGTAATCCCTTACTAACCACAGAGCACCTTTGGCATCCAATGCCATATATGCTTTTTGGTTAGTAGGCAATTACTTAGGGTGGTATGTGAGTGAGGTGAAAAAAAATGGTTGAGAAGCACTGCATTAGGATTAAATCCATTTAAAAGCCTGTCTAAATGTGTTTTCAGCCTTATGGTTGTACCCGACTCTACCTCTGCTAACTAATTTCAGAAATCAATCATTCTGTGTATCGTGGGGTGACTCCAGTCACCCCACAATACTCCCAAAAGCATCCAAACTGGTATTATGTCTTTTTTGGCTTGGCTTCGCGGACGAATATTTATGGAGGGGTATGTCCACGTCTGCAGCAGGCTCGTTGGTGACTGACAAGTCCGATGCGGGACAGGCAGACACAGTTGCAACGGTTGCAGGGGAAAATTGGTTGGTTGTGGTTGGGTGTTTCCTCCTTTGTCTTTTGTCAGTGAGGTGGGCTCTGCGGTCTTCTTCAAAGGAGGTTGCAGCCCGCCGAACTGAGGCGCCAAGATGCACGGTTGGAGGCGATATCAGCCCACTGGTGGTGGTCAATGTGGCAGGCAGCAAGAGATTTCTTTAAGCAGTCCTTGTACCTCTTCTTTGGTGCACCTCTGTCTCGATGACCAGTGGAGAGCTCGCCATAGAACACGATCTTGGGATCTCCCAAAATACTCCCAAAAGCATCCAAAATTACAACATAACACCTCAACTTTTATAGTCTAAGCCCAACTTATGAAGGCAAGTCTTGTTGCCACTTTTGGGGAGTTACAGTTTGGAATCCAAAGTCTTTGTTCATAAACATTCCCATTGCCCTGCCAATATTTCACTTTTGCTTGTTGAGATTAAGTTCCATCGGCCAATGTTATACCCAATCTTCCACCTGATCTATAACCTGCTGCAGCTTTAGACACTTTCCTCACTGGCTACAACACCACCAACTTGACATCTGCCAATTGATTAAACATGCCTCCTGCATTCACATCCAAGTTGTTTATGCACAAGTACAAATAAGGGTTACAGCATCCATCACTGCAATTCCTCTCTGGTCACACACTTCCAATCAGAAACTCATCCTTCTACCACTACTTTCTATATCCTATCACCAAGCCACGATTGGATCCAATTTAAAAAATCTGCTAGGTCCAGATGAGAAATATTGACTGACCATTTCTACTGCTGTCTGGCCTGCTAGGTACCTCCAGCTAGTCTTTGCTGCTAGTTCCAGCAGCTGCAGTTTTTATGTTTCGTTTGGATCCAATTAGCCAGCTTGACTTGGATCCCTTGTGCCTTAACTGTCTGGACCAGTCTATCACATGGGACCAAAATCTTTAACATCTGCCACCCTGCCTTCATTGGTAGTTTCCTTTTCAAAAACTTGATCAGATTTAGGTGACAGTTCCACCCACACTAAACGATGCTGACTATCCTTTCCAAATGTACATATATTCTCACCATGAATTTCCCAACCATTGACCAAAGGTTCATTGTCTTATCCTGTGACCATTATTAAACAAAGAAAAAACCCTAGTCTATTGGCACCTTTCCTGCAACTAAGAATGGTGCAACAATTGCTGTTAGGCCCCAGCTTTCTCTTTCATTACTTCCCATAGCAATGCAGGATAGATTTAATCTGACAAAGGGATTCATCAACCCTTAAATATCCCATGACATTAACATCTCCTCCTCAATACTGACCTATTCCACATTATCAATGGAGTCATTCTCTGTATTCATTTTGTTATGAATTATTAATTTAGAAGCTCACACCTACCTCTTGGCTCCACAGAGATGATCCCTTTGGTCCACAATGTACCTACTCTTTCCCGGTCATTCTTTTATCCTAATATAGAAAGTTTTAGGATTCTTCCTAACCTTACTTTCCAAGAATATTTCATAGCTCCTTTTTCTCCTTCTAACTTCAAGTTCTCTTGCACAGTTTATATTCCTCAGAAGAATTTCAGATATTATTTATTGTCATCTAATTAAAAACAATTGGCAGACAGAGATTCACCATTAGCATTGCCTGGCATCCCTTAGAGTTGGAGAAAGAGAAGCAAAAGAGAGTCCGCCAAGTGTCCATGGATTCATCTTCAGTCCTTATGCAGCCACACAAGACCCTGTTCAAACCATCGGCTATCTGAACCCAGATTTAAACCACTGCCATGATGAGGAAGTCTCAGCACCCAGGGCCCTTCGGGACCCTTGTCCGCAGCATCCTCTCAAACCCAGGTTCCGATACCTGGTAAACTAGTCCTCACCAGCCCACAGCCTGGTGTGAATCCTTTGACCTCAAGTTGCCAGTAGCCCGCAGCTTGTGTGGGTTCCTCACTGAGAGGTTGCCCATATCTCTCCACCTGTGTGGGTCCTTCAGCTGCAGAGCCCCTCACATGCAGGGCCAGCATGGTCGCCATCCTTAGGGTCTTCTCCTCTGCTTCTTTTCAACGTGGGGTGTTTCTCTGGTTACTGGTACCCTGCGGCAGTCCACTGCTCTCCCAGAGCCACTGCTGAACACAGATACTGCCATCTTGGGCCCAGGCACCACAGTTGCAGGGTTTTGAATAAAACTCTATTGACTCCTTTAACAGGCTGTTTAACAGGGGTTTGGCTTTTCACACTTGACCACTTCTAATCGGGACACTTAAACACTTTCACACTTGCAAGGAGTCATCTCCAGGGTTAGGACTGTTCTACCTTCTACCAGTGACATCATGACACATCGAGTGATGGTGGACTTGCCCTAAATCCTGATCAATGTATTTTGATCTTATATTTGAACAAAATTAATTTTAACATAATTAAGCTTTATGTACAGCATAGTATGAGCCCTTCAGCTCCTGAAAATCTTTATAAGGGATCATGGAAAAGTGCTAGCAATAAATAGCAATAGTGGACAATTTTTAAATAGGTGGGAAAGCTGTTTGTAGCACTATAGGGCACATTTTATATAGCATGGGAAAGTTGGTAGCATGATGCATGCAATTTTTAAATACCGTGAGGAAAAAGCAATGGTGGACCTTCCCTCCCAGATTTCCATGTGGAAGAGAAAGGGCTGTACGCACAGCTGCATGCATGGAGCATTCATGGAGAGGGTTCTCTGCTGCACAGCATTCTGGGAAGTCAAGTCCACCATTACTTTTTCCACAGTCTTTATAAATTGTACACTATAGGACTACCAACTTTTCCACGCTGTTTAAAAATTGTCCGCTATTGCTACTTATTGCTATTTATTTCTCCCCTCTCTCTCCCATGGTGTGACTTGCCTAACCAAAGTTTATACTTCATTTTAATCTTTTCTTCCTTCACGTTCCTGCACTCACGCAAAAACTTGCGTCATATCAATCCCACAATTACCCATTTCACACTTGCCTGATTGCAATGTCGGAGTCTGTAGATGCCGTGGATTGTACTAGGGGTCGAGGCCGTCATTCTCCAGCATGAGATGACATCATCTGACGTTGGCGTTGAGCTGATTTTTCTTTCACACTAGGCACTTTAAAGGCCGATTGGCGGTTAATTCCTGGAATCACTTACGAATGCAAAAGCAGCTATTCTCTATCTCAATAGCTGTACTTGTTGCATCTTTCTTTTCCCTAATCTAACATTGAATATCCTTTGCATTCCAAGGTTCTGTTATTTTGCTATCTTTGCCTTTCACCTTGTTCCAGTGAACCTGAACTCATACGAACCCTGACTGGCCTTTCTCATGGCACAGATCATCAATATATTGTCTAAAATCATAAGGAGCATTTCATGATCTGATGCTTTTTTTGGTTTTTTTGCAAGCAAATACTGTCAATTAAGAAAGGGGGAGATTCAAACTAGAGGACATGGTTTAAGATTGAAGGGGGAAAATTATAAGGGGATCATGAGGGGAAATTTCTTTACGCAGAGGGTGGTGGGGATGTGGAATGAGCTTCCGGCAGACGTGGTCGAGGCGGGATCATTGGTTACATTTAAGGAAAGACTGGATCGTTACATGGATAGGAGGGGACTAGAGGGGTATGGACCGGGTGCTGGTCAGTGGGACTAGGAGGGCGGGGATTTGCTACGGCATGGACTAGTAGGGCCGAACTGGCCTGTTCTGTGCTGTAAGTGGTTATATGGTTATATGGTTAGTGAGGTTACCCATCTTAAGGGCTGGTGCTGGCAATGTACTGAAACCAAGCACTTGGCAATGAATATTTCATTGGGGTATATGAATGGGGTTGACTTGTTAGATGACTAGGAACCCCTCACATAAGTTTTTAAACCTTGAAAAAAACAAACCATCTATAAGTGCAGCATAAATTAATGTGGGGAAACTGATAACCTTTGAAAAATGCTACAACCCCCACCAAAGTGACTGTTAATTTGCCATCTGCTTAATGATATATTTTGAGATAGCCTGAGTGGATTCAATCGGCCAAATAGCCACTTCTGCTCCTATATCTTACCTTCTATAACAATAGTGATCTCCCAGTCCAAGATACAGTACCAATGATTGCTTATGTAAAAGTTGGTAATGCTGGAAGTAATCAGGACAGTTAGAATCTGTGGAGAGTGAAGCTGTTAACTTTTCAAGTTGGTAGTCAGAATTTTTTAAAAGTTAGAAATCAAGCATGATTTTAGTTGCAGAGCAGAAAGGACAGAGAGCAAAATATTTGATAGTAAAGCAACCAAGAGACACCGAAATGCTGGATGAACTCAGCCAATCTTTTCAGTGTCTATAAGAGACAAAGATATATTGCCGATGTTTCAGGCCTGAGACCTTCTTCTGAGCCCAAAGAGGGGCTCAGGCTCGAGACATCAGCAATGCATCTTTTCCTCTTATAGACACTAAAAAGACTGGCCGAGTTTCTCCAGCATTTTGGTGTGTTTTTGCTCCAATCACAGCATCTGCAGACTTTCGTGTTTCACTTAGCAACCAGACGAGACTGAATCACTCATTGGCTTGATGGTTTATTTTGGGATTATAGCATGGTAACAGGCTCGATTCATGAGCACACATTGTCCAATTGAACCAATGAACATACAGACCTTGTACATTTGGAATGTGGCAGGAAACATGAGCATTCGGAGGAAACTCTGGCGGACATGGAGAGGATGTACAAAGTGGCACTGCAATGACGTTGTGGTAACCATGCTGCTAGATGCCAGCTATCAGAGAAAGAAGGCTTGTTTTTTTTATATCAGGTGCTTTTTCAGAAGGAGGTGTAAATAGAGGGAGATGAATAAGAACAACAGAGAAGAGAGAAAATAAAGCCCTGGTGGACTGAGAGATACAGAAAATCAGAGCTACTGGAAATCTGGAATAAAAAAGGGGATGGCACACTTAGCACAACGCTGTTACAGGATCTGTGATTGGGACCGGGGTTGGAATCCCATGCTGTCTGTAAAGAGTTTGTACATTTTCCACGTGTCTTCGTGATTTTCTCCCACCCTTCAAAATGTACCGGGGGTTATAGGGCAATTGGTTTTAATTATGTGGCACGGCCTTGTGGGCCGAAATGACCTGTAATCGTGCTGCATATAAAATATAACTATAATATATATAAAATACATATATATGTAGAGGAGAATTGGGAGCATTTAAAGGTGAGATTTTGAGAATGCAGAATCTTTATGTTCCTGTCAGGACAAAAGGCAAGGCCAAATATTCAAGGGAGCCATGGTTTTCTAGAGAGATTAGGAAGTTGTATCAGGATAAGAGGGAGGCCTATGTTAAATACAAGAAGCAAAGGATGGATGAGATGTTTGAATGATGCATAGATTGTAGAAAGAACCTTAAGAGGGAAATTAGAAAGGCAAAAAGGTACGAGGGGGCTATAGCAAATAGGGTGAAAGCAAATCCAAAAGATTTTTACAAATATGTGAACAGCAAAAGGAAAGTTAAGGACAGAATAGGTTCATTCGAAAATCAGAGCGGTGGAATGTCTGAGGAACTATATGAGATGGGTGAGATATTGAACAAATTCTTCTCACCAGTGTTCACAAGGGAAAGAGATATTGAATTGTGTAGGATAAGTGAGGCAAAAGGGTTAGTTATGGAAAAGATAGGGATTAGTAAAGAGGATTTTAGAACTGCTGGGGTATATAAAGGTAGACAAGTCTATTGGTCCTGATGGGATTTTTCCTAGGACCTTAAGTGAGGTCAGGGAGGAAATAGCAGAGGCTCTGAAGGTGATTTTTCAACGGTCTTTGGAGGAGGGTGTTGTGCCGCAGGATTGTGGGTTGCAAATGTGGTTCTGTTGTTTAAAAAGGGCGCAAGGTGTAGGCCAAGCAATTATTGACCAGTAAGTTTGACATCAGTGGTGGGAAACTAATGGAAGGGATTCTTAGGAATAATATGTATAAATATCTGGATAGGCAGGGATTGATCAGGGACACCCAACATGGGTTTGTGAGGGGAAAGTTGTGCCTGACGAATCTTGTTGAATTTTTTGAAGAGGTGACCAGAAAGGTTGATGAAGGTAGAGCAGTTGATGTGATCTATTTTGATTTTAGTAAGACTTTTGATAAGGTTCCACATGGAAGGTTAGTAAGGAAGGTTCAGTCGCTGGGGATTAATATAGAGATAGTCAGATGGGTTCAACAGTTGCTGGAAGATAGGCATCAGAGAGTCATGGTGGACAACTGTCTGTTAGGATGGAGGCCGGTGATGAGCGGTGTGCCTCAGGGATTGGTGTTGGGTCCTTTGTTGTTTGTTATTTATATTAATGATTTGGATGATGGGATGGTAAATTGGCTGAATAAATATGCAGACAATACAAAAATGGGGGGAGTTGTGGATAGTGAGGAGGGTTTTCATGGACTACAGAAGGATTTGGAATGTTTGGAAAGGTGGGCTGAAAGGTGGCAGATGGAGTTTAATGTAGATAAGTGTGAGGTGCTTCATTTTGGGAGGAATAACCAAAATAGGACATATGCAGTGAAGGGGAGGGCATTGAGGAATGCTGAGGAACAGAGGGATCTTGGAATAACAGTTCAACATTTCTGGAAGGTGGATTCCCATGTAGATAGGGTGGTGAAGGTGGCTTTTGGTCTGCTGGCCTTTATAAATCATAGCATAGAATATAGGAGCTGGGGGGTGATGTTGAGACTGTTTAAGGCATTGGTGAGGTCAAGTTTGGAGTATTGTGGGCAGTTCTGGTCTCCAAATTATAGGAAGGATATAAATAAGGTTGAGAGGGTGCAAAGAGGTTTACGAAAATGTTGCTTGGATTGCAGTATCTTGAATACGGAGAAAGATTGAGTAGACTGGGACTTTATTCATTGGAGTGTAGAAGGCTGAGAGGGGATTTAATAGAGGTATTTAAAATTATGAAGGGAATAGATAGAGTAGATGTGAATAGGGTCTTTCCCCTGAGGGTAGGAGAGATTGGAACAAGGGGTCATAAGTTTAGGTTAGGGAGCAAATCTTTAGGAGTAATATAAGAGGATGCTTCTTCACTCAGAGAGTGGTGGATGAGTGGAATGATCTTCTGGAAGAGGTAGTTGTGGCAGGATCAATTCTGTCATTTAAGAGGAGGTTAGATGAGAACATGGATGTGAGGTGGTTGGAGGGATATGGGCAAAGGAGTGGGTAGGTTTCCATACTGTAAATTGTTATATGATTATGTTATTAGTCACAGGCCTCCAGTCTGAGAAGCAATCATCCACCACTACTCTCTGGCTTCTCCCATGTAACCATTGTTAAATCCACTTAACTAATTCACCATGATTACCTCGTGTCCTGACTTACCTTCCCTGTGGGACCTTGTCCATATAGACAACATCCAGAGCTTTTCCTTCATCAACTTTCCTGGTAACATCCTCGAAAAACTCTATAAGATTGGTTAAACACGACCTACCATCACAAAGCCATATTGACCATCCCTAATCAGTACCTAGCTATCCAAATAATTGTATATCCGATCTCTTAGAACACCTTGCAATAATTTACCTATTACTGACATAAGGCTCACCGGCCTCTAATTTCCAGCGTTACTTTTGGAGCCTTTTTTAAACAACAGAACAACACGAGCTACCCTCCAATCATCCAGCTCCTCACCAGTGGCTAAGGACATTTTAAATATTTCTGCGAGAGCCCCTGCAATTTCTACACCAGCCTCCCTCAAGGTCCAAGGGAATATCTTATCAAGCCTTGGGTATTTATCCACCCTTATTTGCTTTAAGGCAGCAAGCACTTCTTCCTCTTTAATCTGTACAGATTCCATGACCTCACTGCTTGTTTTAATTATTTCCCACAACTTTGTTCCCATTTCCTGAGTAAATACTGATAAAAAAAAAACATATTTAATATCTCCCCAATCTCCTTTGGCTCCATACAAAGCCGACAACTCTGATCTTCAAGGGAACCAAATTTATGCCTTACTATCCTTTTGGTCTTAATATATAGATATCTTTCAGATTTTCTTTCAAATTGTCTGCCAAATTAATCTCATGTCTTCTTTTATGTTCCTCATTTCTTTCTTGAGGTTTTTCATTTGCTCCATGTTGCCTATACCTGCGAGACACCTCTCTCTTCTTCCAAAACTGATCCCCAATATCCCTTGAAAACTAAGGTTCCCTATGCCTTTTAACCTTGCCTTTAATTGTGACAGTAACATACAAACTCTGTATGTGAAATTTTAGTAGAGACTTTATTTTGTCTCTATTTCCCTCAACAACTACCAGCCAGTAGCACTAACTTTTTCTGTGATTAAATGCTTCGAGAAGGTGGTAATGGCCAGAGTTAACAAGTACAAGATCTGCTCCATAGCAGATGCTCCAGCTCTGCATCACTTTGAAAACAGCAATTCAAACATACAGCTGCTCTTCATTGACTACAGCTCAGCCTTCAATACCTCAGTGCTGGTCAAGAAGCTACAAGCGGTAGGCCTCTGTATCCTACTCTGCAACTGGATTCTTGACTTGCTCATCGGAAGAGCATAGTCAGTACGATTTGGAAACAACATCTCCTCCTTACTGATCATCAACACAGGTGCACCCTAAGGATGTGTTTAGCCCACTGCTCTATTCATTATACACCATAACTGTGTGGCCAGGCACAATCCAATGCCATCTACAAGTTTGCTGATAATACCAACAGCAATGCGGAAGCATTCAGGCGGGAGATAGATCAGCTCATTGAATGGTGTAACGACAACAACCTTGCGATCAACATCAGCAAAACCAAGGAGATGATTGTGGACTTCAGGAGGAAGTCATGGGAGCATGATCCAGTTCTCATCGAGGGCTCAGTAGTGGAGAGGGTCAAGAACTTACAATTCCTGGGTGTCAACATCTCCAAGGATCTGTCCTACAGCCTCCACATTGATGCAATCACAAAGAAGGCTCACCAGCGGCTGTACTTTGTGATGAATCTGAGCCAGTTCGGTATGTTAGCGAAGACTCTACAACTTTTACAGGTGTACCATGGAGAGCATTTTGGCTGGTTACATCCATGCCTGGTATGGAGGTGCAAATTCTCAGTACAATAATAAACTCCAGAGGGTTGTTAACTCGTCCTGCGACATCACAGGCACCAGACTTCACTCCATCGAGGACATCTATATGAGGCAGTGTCTTAAAAAAGCAGTCTTTATCCTCAAAGACCCTCACCATCCAGGTTATACCTTCTTCACTCTTACCACCATCGGGAAAAAGGTACAGGAGTCTAAAGACAAGCACTCAGTGGCACAAGGACAACTTCTTCCCCCAGTGCCATTAAATTCCTGAATAATCGTGAACCAAAGACACTGCCTTACTTTTTGTGCACAATTATTGTTATTATTTTATTTTTTATAGTAATGTCATAAGATGGTTATAATATGAATGTTTGCACTGTGACGCTGCCACAAAACACCAAATTTCATGTCTGACTCTGATTTGTTTACATGTATTGAGTGTATTTCTTTATATGTTAACATATGTACTTTGTATTTTTTTTGCAATACAATAAGCGTTAATTCTGTCATGTCCACAGGAATAAGAATCTCAGGGTTTTAAGGGATGGCAATAAGGTTGATATATCGGACTAGGTGTTACAAACCCTAATATTTCAGTATTGGTTTGATTGATCCTCTCTCATTGAGTTATTACAGTAGTTTACCTCAATTATAATAATGGAAGATGACCACGAGGGAATATCAACCAGTATCGGATACATCTTTAGTTGTATTCCCATGTATCATCAGGTGTTTCGACCTTTTAAATACAAGACACCCTCTACCAAGGCAGGCCCACCACAGGCTGATCAGACCTGTGTGCGCCTTCCCAGATATGGAGCTCTCCTTAGCCAGAGCCAGTGACTGCTCATTTCATCGGAGTCAAATAGAGATTTAATTGCTTTTATGAGGGTCTGCCCTGTGATTCCTACTTCCCTCAGAAGTTTGGTCATGGATTTGGCAACTGGGTGCACCCTAACTTTCCAGCCGTTGTCTGGAACAAAGAACATAGAACACTGCAGCACAGTACCCTGACCCTTCAGCCCTCGATGTTGTGCTGACCCATATATTCCATTAAAAAATGCTAAGCCCACCCTACCCCATAACCCACTATTTTTCTTCCATCCATGGGTCTCTTAAATGCCCCAAATGTTTCAGCCTCCACTACCATCCCTGGCAAGGCATTCCTTGCATCCACCACTCTCTGCGTAAATAAACTTACCCCTGATGACTCACCTAAACTTCTTTTCCTTCACTGTGTGCATATGTCATTTGATGTTTGATATTCCTGCCATGGGAAACAGGTGCTGGCTATCCACCCTATCTATACCTCTCATAACCTTGTTGACCTTAATCAACTCTCCTCTCATCCTTCTACACTCCAAAGAGAAAAGTCCGAGTTCTGCTAACCTTGCCTCACAAGACTTGTTTTCCAATCCAGGAAACATCCTTGTAAATCTCTGCATCCTCAGCATAACTTCCATGTCCTTCCTGTAATAAGGTGACCAGAATTGAACACAATACTCTAATGATGGTCTTACCAGAGATTTGTAGAGTTGCAACATGACCTCTCTACTCCTGAACTCAATCACCTATTAGTGAAGCCTAGAAACCCATGGCCCTTCTGTTCATCCCTACTTCAAAGTAACCAACCATTAACCCTGTACTCAGCCTTCTGGTTTATCCTTCTAAAATGCATCACCTTGCACTTATCTAGATTAAACTCCATCTGCCATTTTTCTTCCCAACTCTGCATCCTGACTATATCCTCCTGCAACCTTCATGTCATCCGCAAACTTATCGGCCCATCCTTCCCCCTTTTCATCCAAGTCATTTATGAAAAATCACAAAGAGCAGGCGTCCCAGAACAGATTGTTCCAGCACTCCACTAGTCACTGTTCTCCCGGAAGAATATTTTCCTTCCATTAATACTCTCTGCTTTCTTCCTACAAGTCCATTTTTTATCCACACAGCCAAAGTTCCACTGATCCTGTGTCTCGTGACTTTCTGGATGAGTCTCTCATGGGGGACTTCGTCAAATGCCTTGATAAAATCCACATAGACCACATAAATTTTTTTGTTACCTCCTCAAAACTAGTGAGGCACAACCTTCCCATATAACTATATAACCATTTACACCACAGAAACAGGCCAGTTTGGTCCTACTAGTCCGTGCCGAACATAATCTCCCACCTAGTCCCACTGACCTGCATTTGGCCCATAACCCTCCACACCTCTCCTGTCCATATACCTATCCAACCTTTCCTTGAAATATTAACATCGATCCTACCACTACTGGCGGAATTTCATTCTGTACTTCCACCACCCTCTGCGTGAAGAAATTCCCCCTTATGTTTCCCTTAAACTTCTCCCCTTTTACTCTAAATCCATGCCCTCTTGTTTGAATCTCCCCCACACTCAGTGGAAAAAGTCTATCCACATTGACTCTATCCATCTCCCTTATAATTTTGAATACCTCTATCAAATCACCCCTCAACCTTCTATGCTCCAGGGAATAAAGTCCTAGCCTGCTCAACCGTTCCCTGTAACTCAAACCCCGAAACCCCAGCAACATTCTCATAAACCTTCTCTGCACTCTCTCTACACTGTTTATATCCTTTCTGTAATTCAGCAACCAAAACTGCACACAATATTCCAAATTTGGCCTCACCAATGCCTTATACAATTTCAACATAACATCCCACATCCTATGTTCTACACTCTGATTTATGAAAGCCAACATACTAAATGTCTTCTTCACCACCCTATCCACGTGATTCAACTTTCAGTGAATTATGTACCATGACTCCTCAATCTCTTCACAAAGAGTCCTCTCCATTAGTTTGCACACCACTGACGTAAGACTCAACGGTCTATAATACCCAGGATTTTCCCTATGATCTTTTTTAATCAAGGGGACTACATTTGCCATTCTCCAATCCTCCAGAACCTTCCCTGTGACCAAAGAGGATTAAATGAATTAACTACTTCCCCAGCTATATCTTCTCTCACTTCACACAGCAAACAGATATATCACATCCAGCCCCGGGGACATCTTGATGTTTTTAATAAGACCAATGCTTTCTCTTCCTTAATCACCATATTATCCAGCACACAGGGCTGTTCTATTTTGTCCTCACCTTTATCAAGGTCCTTTTCCTTTGTGAATACTGAAGCAAAGTATTCATTTAGACCTCCCCAACCTCCTTCGTCCCCAGGCACATGTTGCCTCCTTTATCCTTTAGCAGCCCCACCTTCATTCTCGTCATCCTTCTGTTCTTCACATATACATAGAACACCTTGGGGTTCGCCTTAATCCAGCATGCCAAGGCCTTCTCATGCTCCCTTTGAGGTCTCCTAAGTCCTTTCTTAATCTCCTTCTTGGCTATCATATATTTCTCAAGAGCCATTTCCGTTTCCTGCTTCCTTCTTGACTCACTGCCTCACCTGTTTCATCAGCCATGGATCCCTTTTTCTACCATCTTTTTTTTGTTCCAGTGGGACAAATCTATCCTGAACTCTGCACAAGTGGTCCCTAAACTTCCTTCACATGACTTCTGCGCTTACACCATTGAACATCCGTTTCCAGTTTACTCTTGCTAGTTCCTGCCTCATCCCTTCTTAATTAGCCCTTCTCCAGTTAAGCACTTTCCCATTTTGTCTGTTTTTATCCTTTTCCATAGTTATGCTGAAGCTCAGGGAGTTCTGGTCACTCTCACCAAAGTGCTCACCCAATGAGATATTCACCACTTGACCAGGTTCATTACCAGAACTAGATCCACTATGGCCTCGCCTATTGTCAGCCACTCCACAAGATTTCCACCCTTGAGGTTCTGCTTTTTAATTTCTTTTTCCGTATATTCCCTCTTCGGGACCCCATCCCTACTCCTATCTATGTCATTAGTCCACAACATCTGGCTGCTCCCCCTCCCCCTCAAGAATGATATGAACTCGATTAGAGACATCCCTGATCCTGGCACTTGGGAGGCAACATACCTTGATCTTGTTCACCAAACCTCCTATCTGCTCTCCTAACCAATGTATCTCCAATTACCATAGCTCTACTCCTTGGTAGTTAATTCCCCTCTCCCCCAACTGTATCCAAAACAGTCAGCCACATGGGTGCTCTGCACTGTCTGCCTCTTCCCCTTCCTTCTTCTAACTGTCACCCAGTTACCTGTCTTCTGACTTTTACGAGTGATTGTCTCCCTGAAGCTCCTCTCTATCACTACCTCTGTCTCTGCCTCCCAAATGATCCTGAATTCATCCAGCTCCAGTTCCTTAACACGGTCTCCCAGGAGCTGCAGCTGGTTGTACCTCTTGCAGGTGTAGTCATCAGGGACAATTTCCCACATCTGCAATCAGAGCATTGGACAGCTCTAGCTGCTGTCTCCATGAACTCTTCCTAATTAAATTCAAATATCTTATTGGAATCAAGCTCACCCTCAGCCTCCAAAGCCGTCAGCCAAAGCCTCTAAGACCCTCTCCTACCCTGAGCCACCCCTGTACTGGCCGCGCCGCTTGAGCAAGCTCTCTTTTTTATATGTCACCAGCCCTTATTTTAATTACTCCTCCCACCAATCACCATTCCGTTTAACCCTTAACTTGCTTTTTAAAGGCACTCACCTCCAGCTGGCTCCTGAGGAGATGCTTAGTGCAGGCTTTTGTTGTTCTTAATGGGGTCATGTATGCTCTTATTTGGAGGACGATGTACCCCACTCTTCAGGTCCTCCCCTCACAACACCCAACATGATGCAGAGATGATGAGCTCCATTGTCATGGTGAAAGCAAGCGGAGAGATGGCGCCACCTGCCATGACACCTATTTCCTGGTGCTGCCAAGTGGTGGTGTATTCCTGTGTTGTAATGGGGAACTGGAGATCCTGTGTGACAGAGTGTATAGAGGTGTTTGAGAGATAAGTTGGGAAAGGTTTGTTTACAGCAGGTCACACACAAGCACTTGAAAACATAGAAGTTTTACAGGAGCTTTTGCAAGAGAGCTCAGACTCATGATGGATTTATTTGCAAAAAGGGCAACAAACGTAACAACAGGCAGTGGCAGCTTTTTCTGGAAAACAGAACATGCTGTCTGGAAGGTCATGTGATCTTTGCAGGCAGAGAGCGGAGAAAAAAGCAGGCTTTTCTCTCAGAGAGGAGGGAGAGGGAGGAGACACTAGCTGCTTTCAGGTGGAATCGCCTAGAGAATGTGGCTCAGAGAGTCTGTGGCGGTGTTTTGCCACCTGAAAGGTCTGAAGTGGGGAGAGGTGCTGTGGAGCAAACACCAGCTCCTGAGTTGGGGCATCCATCTGACAGCTTGCCTCCCAACTGTGGACAGCCCCTACCTCGCTGCCTCACAGCCCCCCCCCACCCCCCCGGTGCGGGACCTCAGGGCCTTGACGGCCTACACTGGGAGACTGTCAGGCAGCGGGGACTGCTAGGCACTTGAAAGCTGTGAGCCGCTTTGCCTGGTATTGCTTTCAGGTGCAACAGGGGATTCTCCGAGCCGGGGAATATACCTACCTGAGGAGCTAAGTGCTCCTCCTGGCCGGGTTCTCCACTTTCAGGTGGCCATCCAACAGCTGCATTGGGGTAGAATAGACGGCTTTACTGTCGGGTATTCTGGCCACCTGAAAGCGGCTACTGACATCGGTTCCAGAGGGACAAGCTGGCAAGCTTTGGAAGACGGCCTGGTCAAAGGAGAGGACTGGTTGTCCGGTGCTTCCCTTGGAATAGGAGAATCAGAAAGGAACTCTGTGGTGATCTGAAACAAGAAAAACTCACTCTGTGAAGACCAACAAGAACCCTTCTGAGTGGTAACCATTTATCTGTTAAGCATCAAAGCCTGGTGAACTTTATTAATGTTAATTTCTGTGCACAGGACAAAAAGTACCTGCACCAGTGATATTGGACTGTGAACCAAAGAATTTTGCTAAATTTACACTCACATTACACACACATGCACTTAGAATTAGAAGGGGGTTAAGTCAGTTAAGTAAGTCAATAGAGATAATTTAAAGTTTGATTCTGTTTTCATGTTCAAAGATAATTAAAAGCAACTTTTGTTTAAGTTACCCTTTGTCGTGGTGCATATCTATTGCTGCTGGGTTTTGGGGTCCCCTAGACTCGTAACATTTGAAAATACTCTTGGATGAGATGCACGATGACCTCTGGAACCTTGAAGAAGTGAAGGCTGTCCAGAGCATCCTATGAGAGACTGATCCAAAGGCATTGGTTGGATCTAAAAATACTACGTGAAAGTCTTTGCTTTCCCTCCTGGCTGTTTGTATCTGGTGCCAAATGGTGGTAGCATGTTCTAAACATCCCAAGAATCCCTGTACCTGTGCTTCTGCACTCATGTATCAACAAACTTGTTGTTCATCAGGAATGTAGTGAGTCTTTATGCCATGACACTGAAGAAACACTTTCCTTCTACTTTTAAAAGACGGTTCTGTCGGAATTGACTGATGGCTGAGGAGTTCTTTTCTTTAGGAATCAATATCCCTCCTATTCTTCGCCAGACCTTAGCTATGATACCTACCCCCATACAATTCTCATCAGATTCCAAAGGAAATTCAGGACACCAGGAGTGTTCTTATAGACCCTGTAGAAAAGAGGCCTCTCATCCAGCTGATGTTCTGGTTGGTGAATTGGTGGCATGTCAGGGGGGGATGCTAATTGGATAGTTCCTCAGGCTATTTGCATAGGTCTTCAAGTGTTCCTCATTTCCCTCCTTGGCACTGAGTGTCCCACTCTTTCCTACAGTAAAAATGCCTTTGATGAACTTGTAAGGATCTTTGTAGAAGCTTGCTCTTGCCTGATCTTTCTTTCTATGCTGCAATGCTGCAAGATGCTTCTTTATCTCTGTAACACATTGTTCCTCCCTTTTCCTTGTCTGATGCCTTCCCCCATTGTTTTCTCAGTTGCCATCTTTCTTTTATGTCTTTGGATTTCCTGCTTCCTTCTTGATTTGAGCCAACTTAGTTCCTTCTTTTTCCTCTTTCTCTTTTTCCTCACTCCAAATCTCTCTACTCCATAACTGCATATGATGTTTTCCATCTCTTCCAGTTTCTTTCCCACAGATCCCTTCATCCCTTTTAGTAAGTGAACAAGATCTGGCTTGATGGACTTCCACTCTTATTTTTTACAGGATTTGAACAACAATATATCTAGTTTGTGCCTGTCAATCTTCCTTTCTATTGCTGGTTTTGATTGGTTGCACTCGGTATACCTAGTTGTTGCTGGGTCTGCTTGTGGTTGGGTTATTGATACCCTGTGGGCTGTGGGGGGTTCTCCTGCCACTGAGCTTCATTTGACTGATTTGACCTATTTCTTAGAAAGCAAGGGTCAATGCAAGGTCCCTCATTAAATGCTCTCAAGCATTTTTTTCTTGCCTTAATGGATCTTAAAGCCCCTCTCCGAGATTACCTTTGTCCAGCCACAGATGCCATTCTGGCGTTTCTATCCTACGTGAGTGGCTAATTTATCAGGTCCAATACTGATCATCTGGCTCATATCATTTCCGTTCCTAGCTCTTTGGCCATGTGGTCCACCAGATAGTCATCTTTCACCCCTGCTTTCATTGACTTCAGATGTATTCTTTATTTTGACACTTTTGTAGCTATTAGTGGGTGGATCCAACATGCTATACAGCAATGTCTCCTGCTCGCCATGCCAGCAGCTATCCTTTGGGGGTCTATTCCCTCCTGTCAGCCATCTTTCCTGGCTGTCACTAAGTCTTTCCCTGGTTGTCAGCTGCCCTTTCACAGCAGTCACTGGTTCACTTCAGTTATTCAGGTTAATGTACAGGACTAGGTGTTACAATCCTTGATGTTTCAGTATTGGTTAGATTGATCCTCTCTCATCGAGTTAGTACAGTCGGTTGCCTCAATTAAAATAATGGAGGATGACCACTGGGAAATATTAACTTTGAATCTCCTCTGCACGACCTCCAAAGTCAGAATATCATTTTTCAAGTAAGAGATCGGGATTACATATCGTGCTCCAGTTGTGGCCTCAACAGTACCCTGTTCAGTTGCATCTGAACATTTAGTGATGAAGACTAAATGTTCCTTTATTGTCTGCTGCAGCTGCAAACTAACATTTTGCGATTCACATTCAAGCACTCCCAAGTTCTTCTGAAAAACAGTACATTACAATTTTTCACTATTTAAATAAGTGGTTCACTATTTTTCCTTCCAAAGTGGATGATACACATTTAACAGCACTATACTCCCATCTGCTAGATCCCTGCCCCCTTATTTAACTTATCTACAGGTATATCTCTATGCAGACTCTCTGTCTCCTCTACACAATTTGCTTTTGCACTCAACAAACTGAGATATACTATACTTGGTCTCTCACCCCACTCCCCACCCCCCACCCCCCCCCCCAACATTTCTGTGCATTGTGAATGTATGCCGCACTCCACCAACCATTAATTGCCAACCAGAGAAGCACACATTTATCCCACCTCTCCAATCCTGTGTGTTCATACATTATCTTCAACTCTTATTCAAGACTTATCTGATGCACAAATTTTTCATGCAGCAACTTAGTCAATGCATTATTCACCCTTTATCCATTGCCCTCATTCTATCCTCAAACAACTTCCTTTAAACATGGTTTGTCCTTCTCAAATTCATGCTTCCTCTACTTGATGGATTGATTTCTATTCTGACATCTCACTATTCCTTCCTTAATGTTTACTTTAAGCATTTTCCTGACTACAGACGTTAAAACTAACCTGACTTTGTCCACTGCCTATAAACAGTGACTTTACTTTTGCTATCTTCCCATCTAGTGGGGGCTGTCCAAAATCAGGAGAATTTTGGTAAATTATCACAAATGAATCTGCTATGACTTCTGCCATTTCTTTCAGTGTCGTGGGATGCATCAGGACCAGAGAGTCTGAATACAGGGATCACATTCTGGTTGACGGACAGTTGCTGGGGGTGTTCCATTGGGGGGGGGGGGGGCAGGGGTCAGTGTTAGGGCTGCTTCTCTTTATATTGAATATTAATGATTTAATTTCTGGAAAGAATGGCTTTGTGGCCAAGGTTGCAGATGATGCAAAGGTAAGTGGACGAGCAGGTAGTGTTGAGGAAACAGGGAGCCTGCAGAATGACTTAGACAGATAAGGAGAATAGGCAGAAAAGTTGCTTAAGAAAGCACATCAGTGGCTCAGATCCGTATCCAGCTCTATTGAGGTACAGAGCTTTACCACTTGAACATGGCACATCACCTGCTGAAGTCCTGATGAGATTAATACACTTACCTACTCTGCAGACTCGAACAAGAACAGAGATGTCAAACAGAAACTAAGTTGCAATGGAGACAAAAAGCAAACTAGGACAACTCAGCAAGAAGCTTAGGGCCACTGTCATAACATGACATAGTGAGACTTAGAGATTCCAACACTTTGGACAAGAAGGCCACTGTTCTGGAGGAAGTAAATCCAAGATCCGACATTGTCAGAACAGAGGACGGTCAAATACTGAGGAGGATTCGAAAGAGCCTGCTGAAAACACAAGAGACACTGCAGGAACAGACAAATGGAGAAGATTCAGCCTGCACAGCAACAGAGGAAACACCACCAGTGCTAGACAGTAGTGAACCAGCAGAGCCAACACAAGCACCTGTGTTAAGAAGATCCACATATGTTATCAAAGCACCTGATAGACTGAATCTCTAAAAGAAAAACACTACACATTTAAAGTTTGTGCTGCTGATGTTTGTGTTTACATTTGTGTTGAACTTTGAATTGAAATGAATAATGTATTAGTGTGTCATGTTGTTAGATTAAACATTTCAAGGAAAGGGGATGTAATGATAGAGTGCTAGTGATCCCCCTGACCACTAAAGGGAGTTGGAGATGAGTTGTTGCAGCTAAGATTAGATTCAAATTGGATGCCTCCATGAGGTTGTGAGTGAGTACTGTAACTAATAGAGTATAGTTGTTATAAAAGAACTCAAGTTTCTTTATTACAATAAAAGAAGCATCACACTCGGTATTCATGGGGAGGTAGTAAACTGGATTTGACATTGGCTCTACTGGAGAAGCAAGAGAGTGGTAGTGGGTGATGGCTTCTCAGACTGGAGGCCTGTAACTTGTGGTGTACCTCAGGGATCAGTTTGGGTCCATCATTGTTTGTCATTAATATCAATGTTCTGGATTATAAATGTGGTAAATTGGATGAGCAAGTTTGCTGATGACACTAAGATTGGAGGCAGTGAACAGCAAGAAAGGCTTTCAAAGCTTGCAGGACCAGATGGAAAAATAGGCTGAAAAATGACAGATGGAATTTAATGCAGACAAGTGTGAGATGTTGCATTTTGGAAGGACGAACCAAGAAAGGATGTGCACGGTAAATGAAAGGGCACTGAGGAGTGCGGTAGAACAGAGGGATCTGGAAATATAGATACATAATTCCTTGAAAGTGGCATCTCAGGTAGTTAGGGTTGTAAAGAGAACTTTTGACATCAACCTTCATAAATCAAAATATTTAGTATAGGAATCGGGATGCTATGTTAAAGTTGTATAAGACATTGATGAGTCCACATTTGGAGAATTGTGTGCAGTTTTAACTACAGGAAAGATATCAATAAGATTGAAAGAGTAGAGAGAAGATTTACTAGGATGTTGCCAAGACTTCAGGAACTGAGTTATAGGGTAAGTTTAAATAGGTAAGGTCTTTATTCCTTGGAGAGTAGAATAGAAGCATGAGGGGGGATTTGATAGAGGTATTTAAAATTATGAGGTGGATAGACATAGGCAGGATTTTTTTTCCACTGAAGGTAGGTGAGATACAAACCAGAGGACATGGGTTAAGGATAAAAGGGGAAAAGTTTAGAGGGAACATTAGGAGGAACTTATTCACACAGAGAGTGGTGGGAATGTGGAATGAGCTGCCAGCTGAAGAGGTGAATGTGGACAATTTTAATATTGAAGAAGAATTTGGATAAGTACTTGGATAGGAGGAAAATGGAGGTGAATGGTCACGTCCCTTTGGAATCAACAACAAGGCTTCTGACTTCCACAGGGAGATGGACCGCATAGTCGACGACTATGGGCTCAAAGCCACATGGACAATGTGACCATCTGCGGCCGTGATCAAAGGGACCATGACACCAAACTCCACAAGTTTCTCCAGGTGGCCCAAAGCCTCAACATGGCCTATAATCAAAAGAAGTGCGTCTTTAGCACTTCATGGGTGGCCATCCTAGGCTGTGTGGTGGAGAATGGCATCATTGGGTCAGACCCAGATTGCATGTGCCCCCTGTTGTAACTCCCATTACCCCTGACCTTCAAGGCATAGTCAGTAAAAGATGCACACGTTTAAAACTGTGAAAATTAATGTCCTCTGAAGGGAGCAACTATTCAGCCAGTGAAGAGCCTTGGTTGTGCTTTGCTCATAGCAGCTGTTTGAATAAAGTTGAGTTTGAACAAAATGGTGTCACCCATGATGAAGAGCTGGTTGATGCTGCTCGCCTTTGGGGTGACTTTCCAGTGTCTCTTAGTAAGAGTTGCCCAATCAGAGGCTTTATTTGTAAACTTGGTTGGGGGGGGGGGTGTTAATGAACTATAATGTTATTGTTCGTCTTTCAGGCGGCTCTGTGGAGGGGAAGAAACCTGCAGAGGCAGCAATACTTGAATGTTTTCAAAGAATGTGACTAAAAATAAAGTAAAATGTTTTAAGCCTTATATTCGTTCACATGAAGTCTGATCAGTGTAAGTACAGTATAGTATTTTAGTCTTTTGCTTTTTAAACTGTTTATTCTTAAAGCAGGTGTATTAGTTAGGAGAAAGTCTCAAGCAACCAATGAATGCACTTATCTGGCATCTATCAACCCCCATAGGTGCCAGATATAATACTGTACATTACTCTCAATTCCATATGATCTAACTTTAACTTTTAGCAGTTACCACAACACCTTTACAGTTCCAGTGATCGGGATCTGACCGGCGTTCAAGTCTTGTGCTGTCTGTAAGGAGTTTGTATGTTCTCCTCATGTCTGCGTGGATTTTCTCAAGGGGCTCTGGTTTTCTCCCATCATTCAAAACGTACAAGGGGTGTAGGTTAATGGGGTGTAAAATGGGCAGCACAGACTCATGGGCAAAATGGTTTGTAACTATGCTATATGACTAAATTTTTTTTTAATTAAAAAAAATGAATACCTTCTGAAAGTCCACTACAGCACATCCATTGTTTTTTCTCTTATCTAATCACATCCCCCAGAACATTAGATTAGTAAAGCTTCATTTACCTTTCATTAGTGCATGTGGACTCTGCTCAATTGTATGATTCTATTCATGGTACTGTTGTCTCATCTGTTACAGATCAGCATTTTTGGTATGACTGAATAATACACATAACATTAAGGAAAATCCTTGCTTTCACTCTTCCACCTTTCTTCAGCTACCAGGTCACGTTAGCTGGCCTCCAATCCAGCAGAGCAACTCCAGAATCTATACAATTTTGAATAGTATTCATTATCTCTACACCGCAGGCCCTTGAAAGAAGCAGCTATTGGTAATCCAGTCCTTGAGATTTACTCATTTTTAGTGTTCATAAATTCAGTAGTACTATTTTTAAACTAATACATATTTCCTTTATTATCTTATTCTTAGTAGATTTATGCTTCTCTACTATTTCTGGTAGACTTGTCTCTTTTATTACACAGCACCTGTTTAATTCCTCTATTATTATCTTCTTGTCACTACTTGTGAGTGACCCAAATTTATCCTGGTTGTTCTTTTCCATTTTAGATACCTTCAGAAACTTTTACATCCTGTTCTTTTGTGTTCCTTGCCAGTTTACTCTTGTATTTTACTTATCTTTCTGTATCTAGGATTGGTACAGTTAGCACAATGGTGTTACAGCGCCAGTGACCCGGGTTCAAAACCGGCATTGTCTATAAGGACTTTGTATGTTCACCCCATATCTGCGTGTGTTTTCCATGGGTGCTCTGATTTTCTTCCTCCATTCCAAATGTAGGGGTGTTTAAGTTAATTGGCACAGACTCATGGGCCAGAAGGGCCTGTTACCATGCTGCATGTCCAAATTTAAAATGAAGAAAATTAAATTTAAATTTAAATCTATATACGTAACGATAGCTTAGAGAACATTCATAAGAATAATTCCCAATTCCAAGAGGCTGTCTGATTAAACAGATTGTGCCTATATTCATTAGAGTTTAGAAGATTGAGAGGTGATCCTACTGAAACATGCGTAAAATTTTGATAGGGATTAATTGGATAGATAGTGAGAGGTTGGGAATCCAGAACTGGGGTCATGATTTAAGAATTAAGGATCACCCAATAAAATGGAAGAACATTTGCTCGCAAAAATAAAATTGAATCTCAGGACTATTCACCTGCAGAGAGCTGTGGAGGTTGAATCATTACATTTATTCAAAGTTAAGATGGCTTTTGGGACTGTCGGGAAGATGATTGATATATAAGGAACAGGCAGGAAAGTGGAGCCAAGATCAGATTAGCCACTTCTTAATTGGAAGAGTAGGTTGAAGAGACTATATGATCCCCTTCTGTGTATGTTCTTTAGTTTAAAAAGAAATAAACTAAATAAAGACAAAATACAGTACAACTCTGATTATCTGAAATGGTCGGGATCGGGCCTATGTTGGATAAACATTTTTTTGACATAAAACAGTCCAGTTGCAACAGTAAGTCACTTGTATCAATGTTTAAATAACAAATAACCTGATGGTGGATATATTTTTAAAATTGGAACAAAATAAATGTAAGTACTACATTCACTTTAGAATAATGTTTAATTCTTACCAAAAAATTGCTGGCCGCCACTGCTCACTGAGACTTCGTTGATCCCCGACACATCCCCGTTGCTGCCGCTGATCCTCGGAGAGGCTTCCTGGGCCAGTGGAACACTCACTGGTGAGTCAGTAGGCTTAATTAGAACAAAATAAATGTATGTACTGCATTCATTTTGAATCCAATAGTAAATTTTGCTACCCGTCCACCTATCTATCCTCAACTCAATGAGAGATCAAACTGCATTTTTTTCCCCAACAAACATAGCATCATTGATTGCTTTATATAAAAACATGAGCTTAACATTTTGGGATAATACACATCCCTTTGTGCAGAGATTAATAGAAAATTTGAAGAAATTTTGAGAAAATGTATTACATTTTGATTTCATCAGTACTTTTCATTTGAATGAACAGCTTACTGTCCAAAAATAATGACATTTAGGTGAGAACTTGCCTTCTGATTTAATAATTTTTTTTGCTGTTCCTCACTCATTCTTGAATAAGACTATGGCATCTAGTCTATAGTGTTGCAATGTGTCTGAAGGTGGCTGATTAAACAAATCTGGGTTTGAGAATTCCTTTTACACATGTGCAAGAAAAGTAGAGACATTATAATATTTGTAGTGCTTTGTGTTTGAGATTCTCTTTTTTCTTTTCACTTCCTCCATTCTACCTTCTTTGTATGAATGAGCAGTGCCCAAACAGGACAATCCAATGCTTGTTGTTCCCAGTGTGTGTGTGTCAATGTTGAAGCTTTTCACTCATCTGCTAAGAGAGGTTTTGAATCTCTTTTCTGTCCACTACATGACTATTTTCCCTCCAATAATTCTCCATAGTTATTGCTTTATGATATCATCAGATGTTCTTCTAATACATCCTGATCATTTGATCTTTGATTCTTTCAACAGTTTGTAGATAACGTGAAGGTGTATCTGCAATCCTGTCTTGCCATTCGATATGAAGGATTCTACCCAGAAAGATCATGTGAAAGTGATTAAGCTGTCTGCTGTACACTGCCCAAGTCTTGCAAGGATGGAGCAAGGTCATCATGACAACAGCATAAACACTTCAGCTTGGTCTTTTGGATGTTTCTTCATTCTCATACTTTACTTCTCAGTCTTCCAGTAGCAGAGCTGGCTTTTGCAATCCTGTTGTTGACTTTGTCATCATTTTTTCAGAACCATAGAAAACTAATTAGTTTTTAAACTTATTTAATATCTTGTCAATTTGAAATTTTGGAATACCGGTTTTTAATTTGTAAGCATTGTACACCTAAATTTTAAATACAACTGGGAATCTAATAAAAGTCCGAAAGAAAAAAAAGCTACAGGACAGAAAAAAAGGCCATTCAGCCCTTCTAGTCTTTACCAAAACATAATTCCTCTGGTCTCACAGATCTCCACCCATTCCATAACCCTTCAGGCCTCTCCCATCCATGTATCTATCCAATTTATTCTTAAAACTTAAGAGTGAGCCTGCATTTACCAGCTCATTCTAAGCTCCCACCACTCTCTAAGTGAAGAGGTTCCCCTAATGTTTCCCCTAAACCTCTTCTCTTTTACCCAAAGCCATGTCCTCTTGTATTTATTTTTCCCAATCTAAGATGAGCCTACTCTCATTTACTTTGTCTATTCCCTTCATAATTTTGTAAACCTCTATCAAATCTCTTCTTATTCTTCTACGCTCTAAGGAATAAAGTCCTAACCTGTTTAAACTTTCCCTCTAATTCCATTCCTGAAGTCTGGGCAACATCCTAGTAAATCTTCTCTGCACTCTTTCGATCTTACTAATATCCTTCCTATAGTTTGGTGACAAGAGCTGCACACAATACTCCAAATTTGGCCTCACCATAACATCCCAACTCCTATACTCAATATTTTGATTTATGAAGGCTAAGATGATAAAAGCTTTCTTTACAACCCTGTTTATATGTGACACCACTTTCAGGGAATTATGTATCTGTATTCCCAGATCCCTTTATTCCTCTGTACTTCTCAGTGACCTACCATTTACTGTGTATGTTCTACCTTGATTAGTCCAATAGAAAACACCTCACACTTGTCTCCATTAAACTCCATCTGCCATCTTTTGGTCTATTTTTTCAGTTGGTCCAGATCCCTATGTAAGCTTTGAAAGTCTTCCTCACTGTCCACAATGCCTCCAATCTTAGTGTCATCAACAAACTTGTTGATCTAATTTCCTACATTATCATGCAGATCATTGATGTAGACAACAAGAACAATGGTCCCAATACTGATCACAGAGGCACACCACTGATCACAGACCTCCAGTCCACGACCACTCTGTCTTCTCTCATTCAGCCAATTTTGAATCCATTTTACAACTACCTAGTGACTGAACCTTCTGAACTAACCTCCCATGTGGGACCTCGTCAAAGGCCTAACGTCCATTTGACAACATCCATAGCCTTTCCTTCATATACTTTCTTGGTAATCTCCTCAAAAAACTGTATAAGATTCATTAAACATGATCTACCACATACAAAGCCATGCTAACAATCCTTAATCAGCCCTTAACTGTCCAAATATTTATAATATCCTATTTCTCAGAACACCGTCCAATAATTTTCCCACAACGAACGTCAGGATCACTGGCTTGTAATTTCCTGGTTTACTTTTGAAGCCTTTTTCAACAACAGAACAACATGAGCTACCCTCCAATCCTCATCTGTGGCTAAGGACATTTTAAATAGTTCTTCCAGGGCCCCTGTAATTTCTACACCAGTCTCCATCAAGGTCCAAGGGAATAGGCAGCAAACACCTCCTCCACTTTAATCTTTCTATGATCCATGCTACCACTGCTTGTTTCTCTTCCTTCCTTATGCATCATGCCAGTTTCCCAAGTAAATACTGATGTAAAAAAATACCTGGTTAAGATCTCCCCCGTCTCATAAAGCTCCACACATATATAACCACTCTAATCTTCTCGGGGACCAGTTTTGTCCCTTACTCTCCTTTTACTCTTAACATACTTGCAGAAACCCTTCACATTATCTGCAAAAGCAACCTCATGTCTTCTTTTTGCCTTCCTGATTTCCTTCTTAAGTATTCTCTTACATTTTCTCTACTCATTTGCTCCTTATGGCCTATACCTACTGTACACCTCTCTCTTCCTCTTAACCAGGTTGCTAATATCCCTTGAAAACCAAGGTTCTCTTTTCCTGTTAATTTTTGCCTTTAATCCTGACAGGAACATACAAACTCTGCACTATCGAAATTTTGCCTTTGAAGGGCTTCTACTTACTGAACTTATCCTTGCCATAAAACAACTTATCCCCATCCACCCTTCATAGATCATTTTTCATTTCCACAAAATAGGCCTTTCTCCAAATTAGAATCTCAACTTGAGGACCTGACCTATCCTTATCCATAATTAAATTGAAACTAATGGCATTATTGTTTCTGGACTCAAAATGTTTGCCTACACATATTTCTGTCACCTGACCTACCTGGTTTCCTAATAGGAGATCAAGTGTTGACTGGTCATGAGAGAGTGCTGCTTAGGATTTGTCCACTATTGAAAGCCTTCGATCATTCACAAGGATGTTTGGTTCTGTGTATGAGGTGTTTAGTGCATACCTTGTTTTCTTTCTGCTAATTGTGAGGCTACAGTTGTCACGGACATTGGCAAATTTATCCAGCAAATCTCCTGCATATCAGCTTCTGAGGCTGCATTGAATTCACAGTCATAAGCACAGAGAATGTTCCTCAAGGTGGGTTATCGTACTTTGGTTTTGTGTGATTGTCTCCTTAGGTTGAAAAGAGCATAACCAGTACTGTACTCCATCTTCTTTATGAGAGTGTGTATCATACAGGGTTGCCAAGCAGTGTTGAACTCTGCACACAGCCTTGTTTAACACCCACTGATGATTGAAGAAATGGGACTGAAGACTCTCCATCAACCATCACTCTGGCCATCTTATTGTCACAGAATTGTCGGAAAACTGATGAACCCTTCGGGACAGCTGTACATTTTCTTGAGGGCTGATGGAAGATATTGCTGAAAGCACTGATGAGATCAACAAAGGTAGTGAACAGGCGGCAGATTTGTTCCAGGCATATCTCAGAGTGGTCTTGCTGTGAGGCTAAGGTTCACTCCCCCATTGCCTTTAACAGGAACCATGTTGACTTTATGGAAATAGGTTTCCCACAATATGGAGTAAACAGCAGGAGGGCTCAAGTGATGATTTTTTTTTAACCAGCAGTCAAATGAAAAGAGATACCTTTGATTATCACTTGATAGCTTGTGGTGTGTGAAATCAAAATATCCTTGAAGCCAGTAGCACCTGAAGTAGGTCTGTCAGTTTCTCATCAACAGCTACATGCTGTTTAACAGCCTCACTCAGAGCTTTTCTATGTAATAGTTGACCTTCGTACTTCTGCCAGGTGCGTGGGTTCAGCAAGATGGAGGGTCATTGAAGTCGCGGCATCTGATCTCATTTGAGGTAGTCTAGGACAGGTTTGAAATGCCTAATCCACCTCCCTCAGATCTGCTTCTTTTTGGTGATGTGTCAGTCCATCCACACTCAGTAGAATTGAACCTGCTGAGGGGCACATTCAGATTTTAGAGCAGCAATGAAGGTATTAAGAGTCCTTCCAATCAGCATAGTTCTCATCCTCGCATTTACTCTGCTTTATTGTTGAGCCACTGATCCTGCACCTTGAGGGGCTTCTTCTCAAACATTTGGCCAATGTTGAAAAAGGCGTCCATTTGAGCAATGAATGTGGGGTCACTCTGTGAAGTTTGTGTTCTTGTGATATACTCATCATGTTCATTGAACCAGATTGGTTGTTTCTTTGCCTTTGATCTAGGCTTTCCAATTGGCAGTTCTATATACAGAGCCCAATTATTCTCAACAGTATCTGGACTGAGGTTCAGATTAGCTAACTAGTTGTCAAGTTCTGTAACAAATTCTTGCTTCACTGTTCCATCCTGAGGTTTGTTTGCAAGTTTGTTTCCCTGATGGATAGAGAGATTCTAATCTGACTTGAGATAATCATATTCAGGGATGCAGTATTCTGCCATTTTTTTGAAGATGTGCAGAAAAAAAATTCCTTCCTTAATGAGTAATTATTATACAGACTTTATGCTGTGGGAATGCCATTTGGTCTGGGTGTGGAGATAATAAGCCTGTGATACATCCAGGAATCTGCACCACATGTAGTCTTAGTCACTGTTATGTTTTGCTGACATTTTTCCTGACAGTAATATAATCCATTAGTGCCTGAAGTATGGATACATCCAAGAGATTTTGCGACAATTTGATTGACAAAAGATGGTGTTGGTTATGATCAGGTTATACACATTTCATATTCCAACTTCATTTTCACTTGTGCCTCCTTGATGCGCTATCAATAACTCGAAAGACTGGAGTTACAGAACAATAGGCTTTTATTTACAATAAACTTGAAGGTCATCCTGTGCTGTAACCCATGCTTTCTGGGGAGGGTATATGTTGTTGGAGCCTTTATACAGGGTCAAGAGGAAGGAGCCACGGGTACAGTCACAGAGTGGGGTGGAGCCAGATAAATGAGTATACAGCAGTTCACTACACTTCCTTTCAAACTTGATTGGCTCCTTCAATCCATAAATTAAAGATATCAAGAATGATGACTTTGTTTCACAGCTGAGATTATGGAAACCAGATTTTCATAGAAATTAACTTTGGCTTCATTGTCATATGTCATTGCGAGATCAGAGGACACTGATCAGAGGAGTATTTTGCTGTTCCTCAGTGTGACTTGTGGAAATGTTAAACTGCCGAGAATTTTAGTGTTGACTTTGAAGCCAACACTTGCTTCCTTACACACTTCATTACGACAACCTGACCAGAAGAGCATCAAATGTACAGCTATTCTCTGTCAGTTGCCCCTCACCTGCCAGATGAGTTTCACTCAGTGCAGTCTTGTCAATGTTATATCTAGCTAGCTCCCTTCCAATCAAAGTAGTTCTCTCTGGTCCGTTTGCACCTTTAGGGTACGCACATCCATGTACCAATGGTGAGTGAAGTCATTTTCTATTTCTTTGTTGTTAAACAAGAATGTCTGCTGATTCTGTGATTGTAGTGTAATGCACAAAAGTGTTGGTGAAACTTGTTGTGTTTCTCCAGCACTTTTGTCTATTCCACCCTTTTTCTTTGTGCTTGTTTGAATTAAAAAGAGTAGACTTTTGGCTGGCGCCTTGCTATCATGGCATAAAAGTTCCAGGAACGATGGCATCCTATACACAACTGTCAAACTGAAACAGAACTTCCAGAGTGGGTTGAATTTGTTGTGCAAGTGTAAATGGCACTACATTTCTAGGTAATTTCACCCAGCAAGTGGAAACTGGCTCACATTTTGGGTGTGACTTTTCAGCAGGTAAGATTTGAAGTAGAACTTTGAAAAGGGAGCAATATTTGGCTCAGAATTATATTTGTTCTGAACCTACCTCTATCAGTGGCCATCTCGAAACAGTAAATAGATTTGAGTTTGAAGGTGAACAACTGCATTTAACCTTAATGTGTTGTTTCGGTAAGATCAAGCAATATTGCTCTAATGTACCAAAATTTACCTCCTGGATAGAAAGATTCTAATCTGACTTGAGATAATCATGTTCAGAGATATTCTGCAATTTTTGAAGATGTACAGAAAAAACAGCCCACAAGCATGAAAATAAATTTTCCTCGCTTAATAGGCAGTCATATTCTGTCAATGACATTGACCTTCATTTGAAATATATTTGAATAGATGGAATTTAATACCTGGGAAAAACAGTTCACAAATAAGCTATAAAATTGAAATAACCATTGGCTTTCAATCTACATTATGACATCAATATTTTAAATCTGATCATGGACCAAGACTAATTAATACATTGTTATTTCTTCAATCCATAACAAATTCCACCTATTCAGTTACTCTGCAGTAACAGCAGGCAGCAAATCAGATCTTTGGCAAACTTTTTAGGAGTAACTACTGAAAACTATGCAAGTGACTATATTTAAGGGGTTCAAAAATCATCCACTTTGAAAAACAAATTTATACAGTGCAATTATCAGTCCCCATGGTACTAATCACACATGCAGCCCTATTTTATGGACGTGGCAATGAGAAAATAGGCAAAGGGGTAACCCATATAGGTTGATCTCAGAATCAGAATTTATTGTCATGAACAAGTCACGGAACTCGCTCTTTTGTGCAGAATCATAGTGCAGACGTTCATATAAAAACCACCTTACAAAATAAATAAAGATAGTGGAAGAAAAATTCAAAGGAAGGCAGTGTCTGTGGTTCATTGTTCAGTCAGGAATGAGATGGCAGCGGGGAAGAAGCTGTCCTTCTTCCGCCGAGTGGACATCTTCAGGCTCCTTTACCTTTCTCCCGACGGTAGCAGAGTGAAGACGGCCTGGGTGGTGCGGTCCTTGAGGATAGAAGTCGCTTTCTTAAGACACTGCCTCTTGTAGATATCCTTGATGGAGTGAAGACTGGTGCCCATCATGTCCCAGGCCAAGTAAACAAGTCTCTGAAGATTTTTTTTTTGTCCTGGGCATTGGCCCGTCCATACTACCAGAATGCTTTCCGCAGTACACCTCTAGATGTTTTCAAAAGTTTTCTTTGACATATCAAATCTCCTCAAACTCTTCATAAAGTATAGCCACTGGCAAGCCTTCTTTCTGACTGCATGAATGTAGAGGCTCCAGGACAGATCATCAGAGATGTTGACACCAAGGAATTTGAAGATCTTGACTCTCTCTACTAGTGTGCCCTCGATGAGGACTGGTTTGTGTTCTCCTGACTTTCTCCTGAAGTTCACAATACTCGCCTTGGTTTTGCTAACACTGATTGAACACTTCTTGTTGTGACACTATTCAACTAGCTGATTTATCTCCCTCCAGTACGCTTCTACATTGTCCTTTGTGATTTTGCCTACAACCATGGTGTCATAGGCAAATATGTAGATAACATTGGAATTGGGCCTAGCCACACAGTCATGGTATATAGTGAGTAGAGCAGTGGGCTAAGCACGCATCCTTGAGGTGTGCCTGTGTTGATCGTCAGCAAGGAGGAGATATTGTTTCCAGTTTGTACTGACTGTGGGAAAATAGCTGTGAATCAAGGTGCTTGCAAGTGGTCCAGCATTTTAAATGAGATCTCTTTTGAAGTGTTTCTGTCTGTGTGTGACCTACACTAAAAGCCCCACATAAATTATCTCCTTTAAAACATATCTATATACAATATAAAATATAACAATCTGTCACACAAGTAACTCATCTAACTTTTTCAAATATGATGAAGAGAAATATGAGGAGAAATTAAAAAATCAGATGGTGCAGTGAGTTTTCAGGTCAATGATAGTCTTAAGAAAATTACAAAGAAAAATAGTGGGCAGAAAAATCAAAAGAAAAGGTTACAGAAGTCACTAGATATTAAAAGGACAAAGAGCATAAGGGCACTTTACCTGAATGCCCGGATTATTAGAAATAAGGTTAGTGAACTTGAGGTGCAAATCGGTACCCATGCCTATGATTTGGTAGCCATCACGGAAACATGGCTACAAGGTGACCCTAAATGGGAATTAAACTTTCAAGGGTATCAGGTGGTGCAAAGAGATAGACAGGATGGTAAGGGGGGTGGAGTTTCACTCTTAATCAAAGATGAGCTCCAGGCAGTAGAGAGGAATGATATAAGATCTAAAGAGCATAATGTTGAGTCCATTTGGGTAAAGATAAAGAATAACAAAGGGAAAAAAAATTATTGGTGGGTGTTATCTATCGTCCACCAAATAACAATAGTTTAGTGGCACAGGAAATAAATAGAGAGATAAGTGAGGCATGTAATAATGATACGGCAGTAGTCATGGGGGACTTTAACTTCCACATAGATTGGGAAAATCAAGTTGGTCATGGGAGTCTGGAATGCATCCGCGATAGCTTTCTTGAGCAGCATGTTAAGGAACCCCACAAGAGAAAATGCTCTCCTGGATCTAGTGTTGTGCAATGAGATAGGTAGAGTAAATGATGTAATAGTCAGAGACCATCTGGGAAATAGTGATCATAGTATGATTGAATTTCTCATTCAGATGGAAGGGGAAATAATTAGATCTAAAACTAATATATTATGCTTAAACAGGGGTGACTACCATAGGATGCTTGCAGCTTGTCCAACATATCTATGTCACTGTGTGTGGAAGAGTCGTCTAATCAATCTGTTATAAATCTTTCCTTGAACCCATAGTCTCTTGCTATGGATCTTGGGAAAAATGTTATGACTATTTACTCATCTCTGTTCCTCGTGATTTAATATACCTCCATAAGGTCATCACTCAGCCTTCAATACTCCAGGGGAAAAAAGTTCCAGCCTATCCTTGAAGCTTTCCCATCCCGGCAAGATGGGAAACTTTTTAACACTGCACACAATACTGCGAGTATGATCTCATGTGCATTCTGTGGCTAGAAGCAGAAAATTCTTTTTTTTTTAACTTTATTTATTCGTTCAAAAAACAAATAATATGACAATTAAACATGAACATGAACATTTTTTTAATATATATAGAAAAAAAGAAAAGAACCCCCCCCCCTTCAGCCAACTCTCTTAAGGAGAGCCATAAAATAAGAAAAAAGAAAGAATATTAAAAAAAAGTTAAATATACATATTAAAATCTAATCAATATAAATTGAAATGTAAATATTCCGAGTATTACAGCTGCTTATTAACAAAAAAATTATAATTATCATGTGAAACATGCGTAATTTTTTCCATTATTAAACAATATTTCATCTCATTATTCCATCTATTAATATCAATCATATTTGTATCTTTCCATGTACTAGCATTACATTTTTTTGCTATGGATAAAGCTAAATATACAAAAGTAAGCTGGAATTTATCTAATCCCAAGTCTTTCAGAGGTTGCAAACTACCCAATAAAAATACTGTTGGATATAAAACTATTTCAATCTTATACAGATATTCTAAAAACGATTGAATTTTCTTCCAAAAAGATTGTATATGTATACATAACCAAACAGCATGAAAAAATGTTCCAACCGTATCGCCACATCTAAAACACAAATCTTAATCATTAAAACCATATTTTAAAAATTTTTCAGGTGTCAAATATAATTGATGTAAAAAATTGTAATTAATCTTTGCATAACGTGCATTTTTCAATCTAATTACACTATCATAATAGATATCTAACCAATCATCTTCAGAAAAAATAAAACCAATATTGGTTTTACATCTATCCCAACCCTTTTTATCCATACCATCCTGTAATATTTGATACATAAATGAAATATAACCCTTCTTTGGTACCTTCATAAGAAAAGTCTCAAATTTAGTCATTTTAGGTAAAATCATATCTCCACCAAACATACATTTTACCAAAGATTGAATTTGATAATAAAGAAATAAAGAATTCTTATCAATATCAAAATCTTCCCTCATCTGATTAAAAGACAAAAACTTACCCTATTTAAAACAATCTCCCAAATTTTCACACCTTTAAATCTCCAATGCAATAAATTTTGATTATGTATTGAAAAAGAAATAAGTTGATTATTATACAATGGAGTCAAAGCCAATAATTTACCCCTAGAGCCTATCATTTTATTTTTCTTTATCCATAATTTCATTAAATGTTTTAGTATAGGCACATTATATTGTTGTAACAAATTTGTATTCCACCTAAACAAAAATTGATGTATTCAAATTCAAAAATACTTGTCATTTCAATTTTAGCCCAACTAGGAGGCCGTACCAAATCCATCAATTAACTAATAAATTTAAGTTGGGCTGCCTCATAATAATTTTGAAAATGTGGTAAACATAGTCCCCCTAACTCATATTTCCAAGTTAATTTATTCAAAGCTACTTTCGAAAATTTACCCCTCCATAAAAACTCCCTAACCATTTTATTTAAATCTCGAAAAAACATTTTATCAAGTAAATACGGAATAGATTGAAACAAATATTCATCTTAATTGTATTTATCCTTCCCAGTAAATTAATAGGTAAATCTTTCCACTTAATCAAATCAGTTTTAATTTTTTTCATTAACGGAGCATAATTTAATTTATATAAAGATTGATAATTAACATTCAAAATTATACCCAGATATTTAATTCGATCAGTCAACTTCAAATTAATAATATTCTTATAAACTGAATAATCTCCTTCACTTACTGGTAATATTTCACTTTTTTCCCAATTAACTTTATATCCAGAAAGATATCCATATTGTATTAAACATTCCTTCAAATGCAAAAGTGACTGAGCTGGGTTTATTAAATACACCAATACATCATCAGCAAATAAATTAATTTTATACCCCTCGTCTAAAACTTTCATACCTTGTATCTGTGTATTTTGTCTTATTAACTGTGCTAAAGGTTTAATCACTAATGCAAACAAAGCTGGTGATAAAGGACAACCTTGACTAGTTGATCGAGTTAACTTAAAAGATTCCAAACTCAAACCATTCATCAATACTCTAGCTACCGGTTTACTATATAGAGCCCTAATCCAACCAATAAAAGGACCAAACTTAAATTTCTCCAAAACTTTAAACAAAAAATTCAATTCAACTCTATCAAATGCTTTTTCTGCATCTAAGAAAATCACCATCGGATGATCCAAAGATTGTAAAAATCTATTAATCAAACTAATCACGTGCAAAATGTTATCTGAAGCATATCTATTCTTTATAAAACCTGTTTGATCAATATGAATCAACTTTGGTAAAAGTTTAGCCAATCTATTCGCTAATATTTTAGCTATTATTTTATAATCTACGTTTAACAACAAAATTGGTCTATATGAAGATACTTTCAAAGGATCTTTATTTTTTTTAGGAATTACTGTAATTAAAGCACTAGAACAAGACTCAGGAAATTCATAATGTTCTCCAACTTGACGTAATACATCCCCAAACACTGTAGATAAATCATCATTAAAAAATTTATAAAATTCAACCAAAAATCCATCATCACCAGGCGATTTACTGTTCGGCATTTCCAGCATAGCCATTTTAATTTCCAAATCAGTAACTGGTTTTTCTAACTCCTGTATATCTCCATCCTCTAATATCGGTAAATTTAACTGTGGTTAAAAAAAAATCAATCGATCCAGTTTCCTGTTTTCCTTCAGATGTCTATAACTTTTTATAAAATGAATAAAATTCATCATTAATCTCACAAGGTTCATAAGTAATAAGAGAATTCCATCCCACAGCATTAATAGTTCTCGATATCTGTTCTTTCTTTAATTGCCACGCCAGTACCTGATGTGCTTTCTCTCCCCATTCATAATACCGTTGTTTAGTCCTATCACACATTCAAATTGATAAGATTGCAAAGTATTATATTTCAATTTCAGCCTAGATAATTTTATTTTCTGATCTTCTGTAGCATCTTTCTGAAATTCCTTTTTCTAACTCATTGATCTGTTTCTCTAATTCAAGACTGATTTAATCGATTCTTTTTTATTTTAGAATTATAACTAATTATTTGTCCTCTCAAATAGGCTTTCATAGCATCCCATAATACAAACTTACTTTGAACAGAATTAGAACTTTCTTTAAAAAAAATTAATTTGTTTTTTCAAAAAATCAATAAATTCTATTTTTTTAACAACATTGTATTAAACCTCCAACGATAAGCTATTTGAATTTTCTCAGAAGTCTTAAATGTAAAATATAACAGAGAATGATCTGAAATCACCCAACTTTTATATTCCGCTTGTTGTATTTTCCCTTGTAAATGTGCCGATACTAAAAAGAAGTCAATCCTTGAAAACGATTCATGTCTAGATGAATAAAAGGAAAAATCTTTCTCTGTCGGATTAAGACATCTCCAAATATTTACTAAATTAAGATCTTTTATCAACGCTGGACCTGAATTGCCATCTTGGAATTTTTAACTTTCTTCGGAGATTTATCTAATAAAGGTTCCAAAACACAATTAAAATCACCACCAACTAAAATATTATCATTAGCCTGACCCAAACATAAAAATGCATCTGAAATAAATACTTCATCATCTGCATTTGGAGCATAAATATTAAGTAAAGTCCAAAATTCACTAAAAATCTTACATTTCAATTTAAGAATATATCCTGCCTTTTCCTCCATTGATTGTAATTCAAAAGATAAATTTTTATGTATCAAAATTGCTACACCTATAGCTTTAGAATTAAATGAAGAAATATATATATGCCCAACCCAATCCCTTTTTAATTTCACGCTTTCCTTCACATTCAAATGTGTTTCTTGTTAAAAAAAAGCAATATCAATTTTCATTTTCTTAATATATGAGAAGACTTGCTTATGTTTAATCGTACTATTTAATCCTCGAAGATTAAAAGTAGCAAACCTCAACTTTGACATATCTATTATTATTACTAAATACCAATAATATCTTTATATAAAAACTCAAATCAACATGTATAGGCCCTCCAATAAAAAAAATCACAAATTAAAAGCTAAAAAAAATTTAAAAATAAAAAAAACTAATAAATAAAAAAAAAAGAAATCCCCCAAAAATCTCATAAACAAAAATTGGGTGTGGGTCACCCACCAGTAGCTGATGACTAGTAAAGAACTTAGTGCAAATCTCTCCCTCTCCAGCCAAACAGTCAATAACATCAAAATATAATAACAAAAGAAAAAATAGAATAAAAAATTCTTCTTTTCATCCAGAAGATTCCATTCTCGAAGATCCCATTTCAGAAGGAGGTAGACTCTTTCCATTCCCGTTTTTCCCATTTCTGCCATTTCTTCCATTTCCAGAGCAACCAGATTTTTCTTTAGGAGATAATGGTGGACTAGGTCTTTGTTGTCTTATATCTGGCAATAAATCAGCAAAAATCATTGCTTCACAATCAGTTTCAAAAAACCGAAATTGATAGTCTCTGTAAAAGACCTTCAACATTGCAGGGTAACGAAAAGTAGACTTATAACCTTTAAGCCACAAAATTTATTTAACTGGATTGAATCGACGTCGATGTTGAATGACCTCTTGACTCTGATCAGGATAAAAAAAGACTCTGCTATTTTGAATCAATAATGGGGTTTGTCATTGTCTCGCATTGTGTACTGCAAGTCGAAGTATTGCTCCTCTATCCAAATAACTCAAACATCGAATTATTACCGGTCTCGGTGGTTGAGCAGCTGAGGGTGTTCTTCTTAAAGCTCTATGGGCTCTTTCCAGTGCCAATCCCCCAGAGAAAAATTCTTGCCCTAATATTTGTGGAATCCAGTCTTTGGCAAACAAACAAACAATTTTCACATTATTCCTTCTGCTTTGATTCTCCAAATAATCTGTTTTTCTTCCTAGCTCCTTCTCACGTTCTCCTAATTCTATGACTGATTTTTCTACCTTCAACACTTTTTCTGTGTTAGAAGTCACTTGTTGTTTACAGTCCAAAAAAGTAGTCTGAAATTTTTTAAATTCTTCATAAGATGCATCCACACGTGTCTTAACCATATTTAATTCTGAACTTATACCAGCATTCATGTGAACCATTTCATTCATTTGAGATATCAACAAAAGTTTTATAACAGCTTGAATAACTGCATTCAATTGCATACACTGTCAGTCAGTAAAGCTCAGCTCTGCTCTCTCTGACATAGTGGCATAACAAGGTAACTGCAGCTCCTGCTGCAACTCAACAGAAGGCATTTTAAAAGTTTTACTGCAAGTCTGGACTCCCAGCGACGGCACCGCGACTGCCTCAGAGATTCGTCGCTGGTCTCCCCCAGTATCTCGTTTTTTCATCAATTCACGAAGAAAAATTATTTCTTCAGATTGAAATGCTACCTGATGCATTTCCAACAATGGAGTCTTCTTCCTGTGTGCTTCTTCCATCGAAATCGAAAGGCTTTCCAAATCGGGGTTCACTTCTTGGGAACACGCACCTTCTTCCGGAGAACGGGTAATTCCAGCGCCATCCTTCATTTGCTGAGCAATAGATTATTTTTTCAGCCCCCACAGGCGATCTTTGGGGTTTATACAATGAAGAGATTGAGCCTGGGGCTGTTTCAAGTCGTCTAGGCCCCAAATCTTCAGCACTTTGAAAATGTAATTTCTTATGAACTTGAGGTTTAGTCTTTTTACCATTAGTGGCCATAATAATTCCTTAATAGTTTAAACTAAAATTTAAAAAGTTTAAACTTGATAACAAAGGCTTAAAAAACAGGTATTTAAAAATCTGGCCAGAGAGGTCGAGATTGCACGTCTAGACTCTACGCCATCTTGCCACGCCCCCCAGAAAATTCTTGCAAATAAAATATTGGTCCATAGTATTAAAAAAGAAATCTCAATTAAATAGCCAAAATATTAAAATAGAATGTTACAAATGGTCAGCAGCTATAGATGGGAAAAACCAGTCCCACTAGCTGTCATTTTGTTTAAGTATTACAGTGCTTTTTAATACTTCAATTAGTAAGGATTGGTTTTACCACAATTTTCAATATATTTCTTACACATCTCTTAGTTTCAATTCATGACTGTTCTTTCAGTTTTGATTGTGTTAATCAAGCTGTTTCAAAATCAATCCCAGTATAAAACCATGATTTTACTCTCATATTTTGGTCAAAGATTAACAAAATAAAAACACGAGTACAAGATAAGGTGGACTGTACGGATTAAATTCAAGCCTTCTCATGTAATTATTTCATATCAATTTCTAACTGCCTGCAAACATTACACTTCCCACATCTCTACAACATTTGCCATCATTCTCCATTAGATATTGAACTCCACTGTTCCAATGAAAGAATTCATTGACGAACTGGCAATGAATGCACAGCATGCTTGCACCATTTCAAGCATATTGTATCTGTAGTAAGACAATGACGATGTAGTGACACTACAGAACCAGCAAAAATAAAAGTCAAACCGCTAATATTTATGATGCCAGGGAATCCATTTGACCTATTCTATCCAAGACAACTAAAACCTGGAATTAACCTAGTGAACCTCCTTTGCACAGCCTCCAAAGTCAGTATATCCTTTCCCAATTAACTGGACTGGAATTACACACAGTATGGCAGGTGCAGTATCCTGTACAGTTGCAAACAGAACATCATTGCTCAAACTTCCTTTTTGTGTGTAGGCACTCCTGGAACTCTCTGCATACCAGCATGCTGCAATTCTCATCATTTAAATAATTGTTCAATTTACTCTTTTGCCATTGAAAGTGGATGACCTAAAAAAATTATACACTACAAGATTTAAAAAAAAACAAAGGGCATTAAAAAGTTGAACCAGTTTTAAAAGAAACTTGTACAAGATCTGCAATATTTGTGAGTAAATAAAAAGGTTACTTTGTAGCGAGGTCACTAAGGCTACAGCCAGGTTATAGCTCTCGGTTATACCCCTAAAGCTGAAGCTCGAATTCGCAGAAGACACACATACACACCAGTAGAGTCTATTTGACACTGAATTTATTCAGTGGTAGCTCTTCCTTTTATAGTCAGCTTGGCCGTGCCACCACAGGGGCGTGGCTTGAGCAGGCTGGCTGTTGATTGGTTACCTTGGATGCCCCTGATTGGGCCCCCTGCAATCCACCAGCAGTGAATGGCCAGTTTCACCGCTCTGCCGGCGGCCTATGGAAACTGGCGTTTCAGCACGCTCGATGTTTTGCTGGTCGCCGTGTTCGATGGCCATTTTCTGTGTCGGCCTGTGGTGCAGGCCACGGGCCACTACAACTTAACAAACTTGATGAATAAGAAACAATAGTTGCAAAATGATGGCTCAGCTAACCCCACAGGTGGTTCCAAAAGTTTTTTTTTAAAACAGATAGCTATTCTCCTTTATTTCCCTCAATCTTCTAAATTGCATGACAAGAATAATAGAAAAGATTGGCAATTATTTGAACACCTGCTAAATAGTTAAAATGTAGATTGTCATCCAATCCTTGTAAATGTAAAATATTCAAACTTCCTATAAACAATCAAAATTACTCTATCTCACAACACTGCAAATGTGGAACCTTGAATTTCACCTTTTCCTACAACATCTTACTGCACTCCTAAATTCCATGCTCCAACGCAATCCATGAAACTTGTCAGAGGAAAATCTCCCATCTGCCCATTCTGTTTAGGAAGGAAAATATAAAGCAACTTCCTCCCTATTGCCACATAATGTTCCTTCCTCTCTCTCCTTGTCTTGACTAGAATCTTAAAGGCAAGACCTGCCTTGATTTAGCTTACTAAATTGAAGCATCTCACACTTGAATGAGTTAATTTCCATCTGGTTGTCTTGAGATGACCTTCCTTGTCTCATTCTTCTCAACACCCCGTAAATTAATTTAACCCTTTCTTGCCATGATATCCCAATTCCAATCAACACCTTTCATCCATCAGACTCATTGGTGTAATAGAAAAAGGTACCAGAAATTCTTTGGCATGCTAAACACCTTTGAATCCCACCAACCAGCTCGAAGACATCAACAGGCTTGACAACACCAGCGTTCAAGGTTTGTAAATAGCACAGATCATCATCTCGAGAGCCTAGAATTGCTTCAATATTAAAAGGAACAATTTTGTACACCACCAAGGAGTACAAGGTATCCATCAGCTTGCAACAGGATACTTAAAGCACCCACCAACCATGTATCTTCCTCCTTCCCATTAAACAATTGATGCCCCCAATTTCCACAACTTCAAATTAAATGAGTACATCTCTCTCCCTCCAACTCACTCCACATTCATAGCAAATGATGACTTAATAAAAGTAATTGTACAATAGTATAACTAATGGAGAAGAGACTTTAGATTCACATATTTGTGTCTATTATATTGAAAATGAAATTTGGATCTCACTGAGAATATACATGTATTTTTGCTGCAGAGAATCCTTGAACAGAATTGGCATTGCATCCAGATTAACACTTTAACACGCCTATATTGCTCTTTCTGGGCCAATATGTTCTAATGACTCATTTGGATAATAATATAGAAGAGGAACTAATAGTGCAATACATGATCATTAAATACTAGGTATAGACAATCATACATAAATTAATATGGTGGTATAATGTATAATGAAGAGGGTTATTTGAGATTGCAATCAAATATAGATGAACTGGAAAAGTGGGCCAAGGGATGACATGAAATTTAACTCATACAAGTGTGAGATGTTTCAATTTAGTAAGCTAAATCAAGGCAGGTCTTGCCTTTAAGAGTTTTGTCAAACAGATCTTTGAAAGTGGCAATGCAGGTAGACAAGATACCATATTTGACGGCAGTATAAGGCCCATGGGCATATAAGATTCCCCCCCCCACCCCCCACATTTCAGCAAGGAATATTAAGTTTTTTTTTAATGTATTTACGGGTAAGCATTTAAAACTTAGACAAAACAAGCAACAAGGACAGCAGTAAAAATCCTTTTAATAATAAAACTGCTGTAATTTAAAAGAGACCACAAAAGTGGCTTAGCTATAGCAGAAAACATTTTATAAAACAAACTGCTGCTGTCGGTCCCTGATCCCACTGCCCCGCTCTCTCCCGGTGGCCCGCTGTCCCGTTCTCTCTCCCAATGGCCCACTGCCTACTCTCTCCCAGCGGCTCACTGTCAGTTCCCACGCTGGTCCACTGTCCTCTCTCCTGGAGGGGAGCAGGGTGATGGGACCAGTGCTGGGACCGACAGTGGGCTGCCAGGAGAGTCTCCCTCCAGACTGCCACCAGACCCCATTCTGATCCCGCCGCCCTGATCCCCGCCCAACAGCCCACCACCAGCCCCAATTGAGGCAGGCGGCGACATGGGTTATTGTTAGCATTACTCAACATTATCACCCTAATTTCAACTTCGCATACAAGACCCAGGGGACATTTTAGAGCCATTTTTTGGGGGAAAAGTGGGTCTTATATGCCATAAAATATGGTAATTATGAAGGTATTTGACACTGAGAATATGATTTACTTATTCTAAGCTTATAACCTTGGTTTAGAAAATAAAGCAGCAATTTACAACACCTCAGATGTGTCAACATGCTTCAGGAATTTTTGAAGCTATCTCAATGTTGTAAATACACTACAGACATAAGAACATGAGAAATAGGAGCAGGAGTAGGCCATCCGGCCCATTAAGCCTGCTCTGCCATTCAATAGATCATGGCTGATCTGAACATCACCTCAACTTCACCTTTTTCCCCCTCCTTTACTTCCTTTTTTTATGTAAAAATCTATCTAAATGAACCTTAAATATGTTTATTGAAGGAGCATCAACTGGTTCCCTGGGTAGAGAATTCATCAGATTCACTACTCTCTGGGAAAAACAGTTTTTCCTCATCTCAACCCTAAATCTACTCATTTGAATCTTGAGGCTGTGTCCCCTAGTTCTGGTCTCACCTACAAGTGAAAACAATTTCCTGCCTCTATCTTATCTATCCCTTTCATAATTTAATATGATCTATAAGATCTCTTATTCTTCTGAATTCGAGTGACTATAATTCCAGACGAATTAATTGCTCCTCGTAGGTCAACCTGGTGAACCTCCTCTGGACTGTCTCCAAGGCCAGCATATCCTTCCTCAAGTATGGAGGCCAGAACTGCAAACAGTTCTCCAGGTGCGGCCTCACTAGTACCTTGTACAGTTGCAGCATGACCTCCCTGCTCTTGAATTCGATTCCTCTAGCGATAAGGGTCAACATTCCATTTGCCTTCTTAATAACCTGTTGCACCTCCAACCCAACTTTTTGTGATTCATGCACAAGCACTCCCAAGTCCTTCTCACGACAGCTTGCTGCAGTTTTTCACCATTTCAATAATAATCTGCTCTTCTATTTTTCCTGCCCAAGTGGATGACCTCACATTTACTAACATTGTACTCCATATGCCAGACCTTTGCCCATTCACTTAACTTAACTTTATCCTTCTGCAGCCTCTCCACATCCTCTGTACAATTTGCTTTTCCACATAATTTAGTATTGTCCACAAACTTGGCTACACTACACTCTGTCCCCCTTCCAAATCATCAGTGTAAATGGTGAACAGCTGTGGGCCCAGCACTGACCACTGCAACACCCCACTTACCACCGTCTGCCAATCAGAAAAACACCCATTTATCCTGATTCTCTGCCTTTGTCAGTTAACCAATCCTCAGTCCATGCCAATATACTTCCCTCACTCCATTCGCCTGTATCTTATGGAAAAGTCTCTTGTGCGGCACCTTATCAAACACCTTCTGGAAATCCAAATATACAACACCAACCTGTTCCCCTCTATCTACTGCACCCATTATATCCTCAAAGTACTCCAGCATGTTTGTCAAACAAGACCTGCCCTTTCTGAATTCATGCTGCATCTGGAACCCCTTCATTCTAAATGTCACACTATTTCATCCTTAACGACAGACAATTGTTACCATGCTGTGACCATACTGCAGAACAATTTCTGTGCAGTCCACACTTACATCAAAGTTACTGAAGTTGCATATTCCTTCACTGATTCTTCATGCCACCACCACCCATGCCCAGAACCATACGGGTAGCTATTTTCCAGCAGCCCTTCAGAGGATTCTCAGCTGCTCTCAGGTAGCACTCTATAGAGAACAACATTCTTAAATTAGCTTGTATGCTTTTCTTCACTGTAGTAAGTTTAGTTCAAGTTTATTCATCATCCAATTGTACCATTACAACTTGAAAAAAAAAGCAGAACAGTGCAAAACATATGTACAGATAGAATACACACACAGAGACAAATGATACATATATACACTTCTTTCTTTTCTTCTTCTTCTTTTTCTTTGGCTTGGCTTCGCGGACGAAGATTTTTGGAGGGGTAAATATCCATGTCAGCTGCAGGCTCGTTTGTGGCTGACAAGTCCGATGCGGGACAGGCAGACACGATTGCAGGGGAAAATTGGTTGGTTGGGGTTGGGTGTTGGGTTTTTCCTCCTTTGTCTTTTGTCAGTGAGGTGGGCTCTGCGGTCTTCTTCAAAGGAGGTTGCTGCCCACCGGGCAGAGCCACAGAGGGTTGGTTTTTTTTGTTGCAATCATTCAAAAGTCTCACTGCTCGTGGGAAGAAGCTGTTTCTCAGCCTGTGGTTCTGGATTTGATACTTCTGTGTCCTTTCTCTCCCCCAACCCCTGATGAAAGATGTCACATAAGGGTTTTGCAAGCTTTCTTTAAACAATGGTCCCATTGATGAGGGAGGGAAGAGCAACCTCAGTGACCCTGTCTGATGCTTATGGTCCTGTGGATTGTCTTCTGATGCCATGCTTTACAGCAACCGTACCACATTTTGATGCAGTCAGCCAGGAGTATCCTGGCTGACTGGAGCTCCTGTAGAAAAGTTGACAGAATGGTGGTCAGTAACCTTGCTTGCTTCAGCAAGTGCAGTCAATGTTGCACCTTCCTGACAAGTGAAGAGATGTTTTGAGTCCAGGATAGGTCACTTCTTTTTTTTTGTTGAAAATTTTATTTATTGAATCATATGTTAGAACATACAATTAATGAACAAAACTTGAAAAAACAATACACAAGATACATGATATTTTAAAACTAATCCCCTACAACTCCCCATTCCCTAACCCCTCTAACCTACCCCAAAAGAAAAAAAAAGAAAAAGAAAGAGGAGATCACATAACATCAAAATTCATCAATTAATTACCATGGTTTGGAGCAACACCACTACTGTGTGGCAAGGAGATTTAATAATTCAACCCCATATAATCAAACTGCGGGCTCCAAGTTTTACCATCAAAAAGATAATTATCACATAAATTATAAGTTGTCTTTTCCAATGGAATATAAGACTTCAACTCCATATGTCATCTCTGAATACTCAAATCAGTCTCATTTTTCCAATAATTGTCAAACATTTTCTTGCCGCAGCTAATGCCAATCTCAAAAAAGCGATTTGAAATCTATTTAATTTTAAATCTAAACTAATCCTTTTAATATTACCCAACAAAAATACTAAAGGATCGAAGGAAAATTTCACTTACAAAATAACTTCTAAAAATTCCTTTATTCCAAAATGGTTTCACTGTTTCAGATAACCAAGTAGAATGTAAAAAAAGAACCTACATCTTTATGACACCTAAAACATAAATCCAAAGAAATAAAATTATATATCCTTAATTTTTCTGGAGTTAAATATAATTGATGAATGAAATTATAATGAACCAATCAATACCTTACATTTATAATTTTAGTCATACTATCCCTACATAAATTCATCCAGTCATACTGAAAAATAAGTATACCATAGTCTTTTTCCCATTTGAATCTAAATTTATACATCTGGCTTAAGCATTTTATTTTGTAGTAAAGCATACATCTCAGATCTAAATCTAAGTAAAATTTCAAACTTCAACCATCTAGGTAACTGTAAAGTATTCCCCAAATTATATATATCATATTTATCTTTCATTCTTTAAAAATAAGTAAAATATCCTGCTTCATAACAATCTTGCGTAAACTTAATACCCTTTTGATCCCATAACTTAAAAAGTTGATTATTAAGTGTAAAATGGAAAAGCTTATTTTGGTACAATGGAGTTTTACCTGAAAACTTGCCTTGAGTACCTATAGCTTCATTTTTTTATACCATAAATCCATTAAGTATTTCAAAACAGGTAAATTATAATTACTCAATAATTCAGGATTCCATCTATAGATAAACTGATCAATCTTCTTCTCACCAATTAGAGATAATTCAATATTAGTCAATATCAAAGGTTTATCTATTTCAAACATCCTATTAATGCATTTCAATTGTGCTGCATCATAATAATTTTGAAAAGTAGGAAGTTGCAAACCTCCTAATTCATATTTCCAAGTCAATTTCTGAAATGATACTCTTACCATTTTATCTTTCCATAAAAAAATCCTCACCAAGGCATTTAAATCCTTTAAAAAATTTGAGGAATCTTTCAAGGAATAGACTGAAAAAAATACTGAATTTGAGGAAAAATATTCATTTTAATACAATTAACTTGTCCTATTAATGTAATTGGTAAATCTTTCCATTGATTCAATATTTAATTTTAGACAATAAAGGCAAATAATTTGTCATACAAATGACTATAATTACAATCTACCTTAACCCCTAAATACTTAATCTGATCTGACCATTTACATTTCATAATATGCCTACATGAGGAGTAATCTATTTCAGCTAAAGGCATAATCTCACTCTTTTCCCAATTAATTTTATAACCTGATATCTCACCATACTGTTTCGATCTATCATGTAAACTCCTCAAAGAATTCTGAGGTTCTGTTAAATATATCAAAGTATCATCTGCAAACAAATTAATTTTAAATTAATCAGATTTCATCTTAATATCATTAATATTACTATCTTGTCTAATCACCTGAGCCAAAGGTTTGATAACAAATGCAAATAGAGTTTGTGACAAAAGGCAGCCTGCCTAGCTGATCTAGTCAACATAAAAGGTAAAGATAACTGACCATTTGTCACAAGTCTAGCAGTAAGTCTTCTATATAAAGCCTTAATCCAACCAATAAAAAAGGGGCCAAATTTAAATTTATCCAAAACTTTTTTAAAAACTCCACTCTACTCTATCATAGGCCTTTACTGCATCCAATAAAAGAACCATTGGTAGTTTGGATCCCTCCCGAAAAACATTAATTGAAGAAATCAACTTGACAATATTACCTACCAAATAATGATTTTTAATAAAACCTGCCTGATCTAAATTAATTAAATCTGATAAATATTTAGACAACCTATTAGCTAGAACCTTCACCACAATTTTATAATCAACATTTAATAATGAAATTGGTCTATAAGACCCTGCTTTCAATGGATCCCTATCTTTCTTAAGAAGAAGTGTAATAATTGTTTGAGAAAAAGAATTTGAAAAAAAATGAACTTCTGTCACCAATTTCAATACTTCCATTAATAAAGGAATTAATAAATCCTGAATTTTTTATAAAATTCAGAAGTAAAACCATCATCCCCTGGAGACTTCCCATTTGGCATAGATTGAAGTGCATCTATTACTTCTTTAGTAAAGAAATCTCTTGGTGCCTGCCACATTGACCACCGCCAGTGGGCTGATATCGCCTCAAACCGTGCATCTTGGCGCCTCACAGTTCGGCGGGCAGCAACTTCCTTTGAAGAAGTCCGCAGAGCCCACCTCACTGACAAAAGGCAAAGGAGGAAAAACCCAACACCCAACCCCAACCAACCAATTTTCCCCTGCAACCGCTGCAACCGTGTCTGCCTGTCCCGCATCAGACTTGTCAGCCACAAACGAGCCTGCAGCTGACGTGGACATTTACCCCCTCCATAAATCTTCGTCCGCGAAGCCAAGCCAAAGAAAGAAAAGAAAAGCAGTAAAAGAAGCATCCAGATCTTTCATATCCTTACCATTCAAAAAAGGTAAATCCAAATCAGATTTAAAAATTATGAATTTTAACTTCATTCCTCACTACTTTGAAAAATACAATTTTTCATAAAATTTTTCAAAACACATCATTAATTTCCTGAGGTTTATATGTAATAATTGATTCATGTCCAATAGCATTTATTGTTCTAGAAGCTTGTTCTGTTTTTAACTGCCAAGCTAATACTTTATGAGCTTTTTCCCCTAATTCATAATACCTCTGTCTAGTTCTCTGTAGTAACTTTTAAAATTTATAAGTTTGTAACAAATTATAACATAACTTCATATTGGTTAAACATATTTTTTAAAATTCTGTTGAATTTTGCTGTAAATCCTTTTCTAAAATCTCTATCTCTTCCAATTTACTTACCTCAGCTACATGTTATTTCTTAATTTTAGCAGTAAAATAATTTGTCCCCTCAAATATGCTTTTAAAGCATCCCATAAAACAAATGTACTATTAACTGAATCATATTTATTTTCAAAAAATCTGTATTTGATTTCTTACAAAATTACAAAATTCAATATTTTTCAACAACAAAGAATTAAATCTCTAGCAATATATATTGTCAATTCTCTCCAAACCAGAGAATATTATTAATAATAAAGAATAATCAGACAAAATCCTACTCTTATATTCAGCCTTCAATACCCGGCCTTGTAATTATGCTGATACCAGAAATAAATCTATTCTAGAATAATAATCATGTCGAAATGAATAAAACAAAAAAATCTTTCTCTTTAGGATTTAACCATCTCCATATATCTACTAAATTCATATCTTTCATTAACACCATCAATTGTTTAGCCATTCTAGTCCTAACTACTGTTTTTGGAAATTATTCTAATAATGGATCCAAACAACAATTTATATTGCCTTCTACCATAATTTTTTCATATGCTTGATTTAAATTAAGAAAAGAATCCAACATAAATTTCTCATCATCTATATTAAGACCATAAACATTAATTAAAGTCCAAGACTCAGGAAAAAAAAATCACAATTAACAACCAAAAGTCTAACAACTGACTCAATAATGGATTCCAATTTAAAAGATAACTTTGCAGCAACAGCTCCACTGCTACTGAAAGAACACACAACCAGACGGGTTGAGCTCAGTGAGCAGAACTGATTTATTGCAGGCTGCTGGGCTGGACTTATACTCCAAGCCCAGACTTGGCTGAGAACCGCTCTGGGGGGTGCTGATGTCACCCGGGCATCACATGGTCCCCCATCATGGGCTTCTGAGCCCTGTGCTGAGAAGAAGGGGAAACCCCCGACGGCGCCATTTTGGCTGGCTGCCCTGCCACATGGATGACAAGCGGGGCCGGTTCACCTGCCTAGTGGTGTGCCGCCTCAACTTTATAATTCATCAAAATAGCTACTCCTCTTGCTTTCTAATTAAACAGAGCTGCTATAACTTGTCCAACCCAATCTCTTTTCAATTTCTGATGTTCTTTCTCAGTCAAATATGTCTCTTGCAAAAAAGCAACATCAACCTTCAATTTTTTTAAATATTTGCCATTACTTTTTCTCTTAATTTGATTATTAAGTTCATTAACATTAAAAGTAGCAAAATTTAAATTAGCCATCATTACAATTCACTTTAAAAACTACCTTATCACACATGATGAAACTGCTTACTATGGCAACCATGCAAAAAAGAATAAATAATCTCCTCAAAAGAAAAAAAAGAAACCCAATATATTAAAAAAACAAAAATAATACAGTATTATGCCCCTCAATTATAGGGGAGTGACCAATGCCACAAAGTGGCCAACAACTTCAGGAATTCACTTCTGAAAAAATTGAACCAGATCCGGACCTTAAAAATCTTCTGGACGACCAACAATTTTAACATTATTCCTTTGAATTTGATTCTCCAAAGCATCAATTTTTTTCAATAGATAATTTCTCTGAATTTCCCAACCATTCAATGAATCCTCCATCTGACCCATCTTTTCTTTACATTGTTCCACATCTTCCTTCCAGTCATGAAAATCCTCTACAATCTTCTTAAATTTATCTTGCATCTTGTCCACCATTTTCACACTTACAAGATCAAACCAGCAACCACAAAGGCGGCACATCACACAGGGTTAAAGATGAACAATTACTTTATTAACAAAATTTCACCTTCAAACTTTAATTCAAAATCCCCCCTTTTATAACAATGCCCACAGGTTAATATACACATTTCTATAACAGTGTAAAACTGATAAATTCCCCAGCCTAAATATAACATATATAATCAAAGTCTAAGTTATATTCCCAACCAACCCACAGAAAATTTTAGACACAAAACACATAAGACTCACAAAACTTCATTTGCAATCGAAGTAAAGATCGTAAACAAAATTCAGTTTGTTTGGTAAACAAAAGACAAAAGATCTTTTAGAGAGAGAGAGCGCACAAAATTTGAAGTGGTCTTCTTGTGTTGTTTGCAGAGAAATAAACTATGGCTTGGTCCAGATCCTTCTGGCTGCCTTCGGAATCTTCATTTTTAAAAATGCCTAAGATTCCAAGCTGCCTCTTAGACAATGACTCATGCTTGGGTTTCATTTCATTCTACAGCCACATCCAGTCATGGTTTGTCTTCCAAGTCCAGAAATTTCTAGATCATTTTTTGCATATGCTCAGTCTGTCTCTCACTCTCAGCAGTCCATCTTTATCTTGGCTCTCAAAGGCAAACTCACTTTTTAAACATAAAACCACACAACACATATACAACACATAAATCTAACACACACACTTTGCCACATCCAACTTAATCGATGATATTTCCCCCTTCATATCAGCAAATTGTTCCTTCATAGATGAAAAACCTTGACCCAGTCTGTTTAGATACATCAACTTGTGATGGTAGATCTGAATAATGAGGGTCAGATTTAAACTTTGTTAAAACCTGTTTTAGATATGGGCCAACACTTGAATATAACAGTCTCTTCTTCCTCCGTACCTGGATAAATTTCTTCTTCTTCCAATCTCCCTCCAATGTCACCTTCTTCCTCCTCCGTCGATGCTAAAAGCATTTCAGCCTGAATGCAGGTTTGGATCCTCCCCCCCCCCCCCCCAACCCCATCAGCCCAGAATCGCTGAGCCGAGAGAAGTTGGGTCTCCCCGCAGCCTGGGCCACACTCAAAATAACGCATATGCAGAAACTTCACACATGCGTAGTTGCTCTTCATGGTCCGGAGGAGGATGTTGTCAGGTATCAGTGCCATCTTCTGCAATGCTGCGTGAAGTTGGCACCAGAGTCAAATAGATCTTACCCAGGGACTGCCATTGTGGCCTTGGGTGTGGAGGAATCAACTCTGGAGGCTCCACTTTGAAGGTAAGCCCAAGTTCTTCTGTACTTGATAGCTGTTTAGAAGTCATTTCTTTTGTTTTCCTCACAATTGCTTTCAGGATATATCAGAAATATATTCAATATTTTCTGAAAAAATGTAAAAACTTTAAAATTGGGTTTTTAATACTTCTGCCATGGAGGGGTGTTTCTCCTTCCAAGGACCGGCTGCTCCCTCTACCCTTGTCCTAATGGTTGTCGCTTCCCATGCTACGGAGTGCTTCTGCACTAGGGAGTGCTTTTACTGCGGCAAGAGCTAACACCCCCAATCTCAATGGCTTGCTAAAGACTCAGTGTGTTCCAGCTTTTGCAAGCATGAACATTGGGAGAGGGTTTGCCACATGAGGGGAAGCCCGGGGAAATCCATGGCTTGCACCACTCACGGATCAGATTCCAGCCCAAAGCCGTTGGCCCCGAATTTGCCTGAACCCACTTGCTGCATTACACACCAAAGGTGGGTGGCTGCGAGAAAATGGCACAAAAATACTTGGCGTCCATCTCACTGCAACTCAAATTCAACCTCAGTGCCATCATCGTCAGAGGAGGAAGGGGGGTGGCCATCTTGCTGCACCACAAGGTCAACGCCATCTAACCCACAGGCAACTCAAGACAGTGGGGGGCATTTGAGTGAGGAGTATGGAGTCTCAAGAGTCCCAGCCTCAATGTTTCTAGATCAGACAGACCTCACCAGGTTAGCAACTCCACAGAGACTGTGAAGATAAACAGACACTCCATTAAATGCCTAATCAACACAGGCTCGACTGAAAGCTTCATAGATGCACAGACTGTACAAGAATACAACCTAAAGATGTATCCTTCCAATTATGGTATATTCCTTGCATCTCATTTGCACTCAACCCGTATTCAAGAACCTGCATAGTACATTTGTCATGGGGGGGGGGGGATTGGGGAGGGAGAAATTTTGTTAAATACACCTGTATGTACTTAATGAATTGTGCGGTCCGGTGCTGTTGGGTCTGGACTTCCTGTGCCATCTAAAAAGTGTGACCTTGTAGTACTCTGGTCCCCTCCCCCATATAACAGTTCGGAATGGAGGGCCTCTAAAATTAGAACCCACATGCAGACTCTCCACACTGAATATTGATCCCCCAACTTTCTTCCCGAATATGTCCCCAGACTGCGAGCATATTGCTACCAAGAGCAGGAGGTACAGCACAGCAGACCAAGATTTTATCAAGTTTGAGACACATCTTCTCAATGAAGGAATCATCAAACCTAGCACTAGCCTTTGGAGAGCGCAAGTCGAGGTGGGCAGGCCAGTTGCATTTTTTTTCCTCGGACATTGCAAGGCCATGAGCTCTGAAAACCCTCTGTGGAAAAAGAGGCTCAGGCCATTGTAGAACCCATGAGTCACTGGAGGCACTACCAGGCTGGGAGGAAATTTACATTCCTCACTGACCAGTGCTCTTCGCATTTATGTTCAATAACATCAAGAGGGGTGTGGGGAGGATGGGGTGTGGGGGGAATGGGGTGTGGGGGGATGGGGTGTAGGGGAATGGGGCGTGGGGGTGATGGGGCGTGGGGGTGATGGGGCGTGGGGGGATGGGGCGTGGGGGGGATGGGGCGTGGGGGGAATGGGGCATGGGGGGATGGGGCATGGGGGGATGGGGCATGGGGGATGGGGCGTGGGGGGATGGGGCGTGGGGGGGATGGGGCATGGGGGATGGGGCATGGGGGATGGGGTGTGGGGGGAATGGGGCATGGGGGGATGGGGCATGGGGGGATGGGGCATGGGGGATGGGGCATGGGGGATGGGGCATGGGGGGATGGGGCGTGGGGGGATGGGGCGTGGGGGGATGGGGCGTGGGGGGATGGGGCGTGGGGGGATGGGGCATGGGGGGGATGGGGCGTGGGGGGGATGGGGCATGGGGGATGGGGCATGGGGGATGGGGTGTGGGGTGGATGGGGCATGGGGGGATGGGGCATGGGGGGGATGGGGCGTGAGGGGGATGGGGCGTGGGGGGGATGGGGTGGGTGGGATGGAGAAAAGAATGAACAAAGTGATGTCATAGTGAGAGGGAGGGACAAATCCAGGTTGGAGGGAGACCTGGCCTAGAAAGATGCAAGAGATGCAGGAAAGTGAGAGACATAGAATAGAAACAATAAGAGTTGTGATCTGAGGGTTTGGGTGAAGGTAGAAAGAATGGTCAGGAAAGCAAGAGGAAGGAACAAATGAAACAGAGTTCCAAGAGGCAATCCTCACAGAGAGAAAGAGTGACCAGGACAGACAGACATAGAGAGAGAGAGAGAGAAACTCATGATGTGGAAAGACAGGACAAACTCAAGGTATATATAGAAAGAGCTGGTGTAACGGCTCACCAGTAATCGAAGCAGCTCAGGAGGTTCTGAGTGACATCGTGATGTTACAATGTGATCAGGGGAATATATAATGGGGAATAAGGAAATGGCAGACCAATTAAATTCTTACTTTAGTTCTGTTTTTACAAGAGAGGATACAAATAACCTCCCAAGGATGTTGGGAAACATAGAGACTAATGCAAGGGAGGAACTGAAAGAAATCAGTATCTCTAAGGACATGGTCTTGGGGTAATTGATGGGTTTGAAGGCAGATAAATCCAAGGGCCTGATAATCTACATCCTAGTGTACTTAAGGAAGTGGACATTCAGATAGCAGATGCTTTAATAATTATTTTCCAGAACTCAATAGACTCAGGATCAGTACCCATGGATTGGAGGGTAGCTAATGTTACCCCACTATTTACAAAGGGGGGTAGAGAAAAAGTGGGGAATTATAGGCCGGTGAGCCTTACATCAGTAGTGGGTAAAATGATGGAATCCATTATTAAGGATGTAATAGCGGAGCATATGACTAGCAGAGAAGGGATCGGACAGAGTCAACATGGATTTACAAAAGGTAAATCGTGCTTGACAAATCTATTGAAATTCTTTGAGATGGTGACAGGTAAAATAAATGGGGGAGAGCCAGTGGATGTGGTGTACCTGGACTTCCAAAAGGCCTTTGAAAAAGTCCCGCATAAACGACTGGCTTCCAAAATCAAGGCTCATGGGATTGGGGGCAAAGTATTGATGTGGATTGAGAACGGCTGGCAGGTAGAAGACAGAGAGTTGGGATAAATGGCTCGTTTTCTGAGTGGCAGGCGGTGACCTGTGGGGTGCCACAGGGATCTGTACTGGGACCCCAGCTGTTCACAATTTACATTAATGATCTGGATGAGGGGATTGGATGTAATATCTCCAAATCTGCAGATGACTCTAAGCTAGGAGGGGTTGTGTGCATGGAAGAGGGGGGTCAGGAAACTCCAGTGTGATTTGGATAAATTGAGGGACTGGGCAGATACATGGCAAATGCACTACAATGTGGATAAATGTGAGGCTATCCACTTTGGTAATACAAACCGGAGGGCAGATTACTATTTGAATGGCAATAGATTAAGAGATGGGGAAGTGCAGAGAGACCTAGGGGTACTTGTACACCAGTCACTGAAGGCGAGCATGCAGGTACAGCAGGCGGTTAAAAAGGCAAATGGTATGTTGCCCTTTATATCAAGAGGGTTTGAGTATAGGAACAAGGATACCTTACTGCAGCTGTACAGGGCCTTGGTGAGACCCCACCTGGAGTATTGTGTGCAGTTTTGGTCACCTTATCTAAGGAAGGATGCTCTTGCAATGGAGGGAGTGCAGAGGCGATTCACCAGGCTGCTACCTGGAATGGCAGGAATGACTTATGAGGAAAGATTGCGCAAATTGGGATTGTACTCCCTGGAGTTTAGAAGATTGAGAGGGGATCTCATAGAGACATATAAAATTCTGGCAGGACTGGACAGAGTGGATGCAGATGGGATGTTTCCAATGATGGGAAAAGCCAGAACCCGGGGCCATGGTTTGAGGATAATAGGCAAACCATTTAGGACCGAGATGAGGAGGAATTTCTTTACCCAGAGGGTGGTGAATCTGTGGAATTCATTGCCACAGAGGGCAGTAGAAGCAGGTTCATTAAATATATTTAAGAGGGAATTAGATATATTTCTTCAGTATAAGGGTATTAAAGGTTACGGAGAGAAGGCGGGGACGGGTTACTGAAATTTAAGATCAGCCATGATCTCGTTGAATGGCAGAGCAGGCTCGAAGGGTCGAATGACCTACTCCTGCTCCGATCTTCTATGTTTCTATGATGACGTCATTTGGAACGTGTTAGGTTTTTAAAAGCTCCGCGTGACTGCTTGATTAAACGACTTCTACTGAACTTTGACTCGACTACTTTTGATCATTTTTCTCGTTCTTCATTTCACACTGTGACACAGTTGCTACATTGGTGACCCCGATGGGCTCAAATGGATTTTTGACCCAACATCAACAACACACTGGTTTTGCTCAAACTACCTATCTTTTGGACCACTCAGCCTGAAGTTTGGTTCGGGCAGGCTGAGGCCCAATTCCACATTCACAAGATAGAAGTGGATGCCACTAAATCCTATCATGTGGTAAGCACCCACAACCAGGACATGGCCCGTCGAGTAATGGATTTCATTCGGGACTCTCCAGCTCTAGGCAAGTACAAAGCCCAAAAAGCCCTCCTTCTCCGGATTTATGGTCTCGCACAGCATGAGTGAGCTGCGCGGCTCCTCCATACCGATGGTCTGGGGGACTGTGCCCATTTTGATTAATGAATGAGATGTTGGTACTGGCAGACGGCCGTAGGCCTAGCTTAATCATCGAGCAGTTGTCTTTAGAGCATATGCCAAAAGACATCTGCCTCATGTTGGCCGACAAGACCTTGATAACCCTCGAACAGTGGCCACCTTTGCAGACATTCTGTGATGCGCGAAATAGCAAGGCGCAAGGCCAGAAAGGTTAGTGCTGTGTCACACCCAAAGGGCCAGGCTTCACAAGTACCGGCAATGAGGCTGCACGTTCCCCTGGGCAAGCATGACTCCATGACAATGGTGTTGTGCCAGTTGATGAAGTAGCTGGCCATTGTAACATCTGGGATGAACTCTCCCAGCACAAACTTCCAGTCGATACGGATGTGGAGGTTGGTGTCCTTCCTCCTTCGGGCTTTGACACCCGTACCTGGAGCGCGGGTCCGGCACACGGACTATACCGCTGAAATTCGGCGACAATGTTCATATGGAAGTTCATTCTTGCTGCTGTGTCCCAGTCTTGGCTGGGTGCTAACTTCTTCAGAGCCCACTCACTGATAGTGGACTTAAAATGGTGCCGGTTGGTTAATACAACGTTCCAGATATTCCACCTTGGAAAATCCAAACTACCCGCCTCGTACCTAAACACCGTGGATGTACTCGAACAATGAATTTGCCAAACTTCTTGCGGAGTTTCCAGACATTTTCACTCCCCAGTTCTCCACTGCCACACCCAAACATGGCGCCGCACATCACATCCTCACTCAAAGACCTCCTCCACAAGCCCAATCCTGAAGCCCGATAAGTTGCGGCTTGCAAAACAAGAGTTCCACAAAATGGAGGAACTTGGAATCATATGCTGGTCAGATAGCCCTTGGGCCTCCCTGCTACATATGGTGCCCAAAGCCACGTGAGGCTGAAGACCTTGCGGGGAATTACAGGTGTTTCAACGATGCTACCACTGCAGACCCTACCCTGTGCCCCATAAACATCACTTTACAGCTAATCTTCAAGGGGCCAGGATATTTTCTAAAATTGGCTTGGTGCATGGGTGCTATCATCATAACACTGTTCGGCCTCTTCAAATTTTTGAGAATGCCTTTTGGGTTCAAAAATGCTACACGAGCATTCCAGCGACTAATGGATGCAGTGGGGCATGGGATAGACTTCCTTTTCGTATACTTGGATGTCATACTCGTCGCCAGCCACTCCCACAAAGAGCACCTGCAACATCTGCATTTACCCTGCTGCTGCCTACAGGAGTTCGGGCTAAGTGTGAACCCTGCCAAGTATAAATTCGGGCAGTCCTCTATTGAGTTCAGCAGCCGGGTGCCATTCCATCCTCAAATTCGTGAGGCCCGATTTCCATCAAAGGACTCCAAGAATTTGTGGGGATGGTCAATTTCTATCGTTGCTTTCTAACCTCTGCAGCTCGTATTATGAAACTCCTCTTTAACCTCATGTTCAGCGATGCCAAAGAATTCGACTGGACAAAGGAGATGACGATAGCATTCCAGCAGACCAAAGATGGCCTAGCGAAGGCAAAATTGCTGCTCCATTCACAAGTGGATGCACTAACCACCTTGATGACAGGCACGTCCAACGCAGCAGTAGGCGAGGTCCTGGAACAGTACATCAATAGACAACGGAAGCCTCTAGTGCTTTTTAGTAGGCACCCCCCACCCTCTGGAAATGAAATAGAGCACATTCGAAAGGAAACTACTGGTGCTGTACCTAGCGGTCAGACACTTACACTTTTTTTTGGAAGCAGAGGTTTCACAGTTTTTACTGACCACAAACAGCTAATGTTCACTTTCGCAAAGGCATCAGATCCCTGGTCAACCTGCCAGCAGTGCCACCTATCTTAAATATCATAGTTTTTAACCAGGATTAAACATACCTCCACTAAGAGTAATGTGGTGGCTGATGCCCTGTCCCACTCCTTCGTTCAAGCAGTTCATGCTCTCTCTCCGGGTATAGACTGTATGGCTCTTGCCAAAGCTCAGTGACAGAATGACAAACTCCCAGCTTATACAACTGCTGTCATGAGCCTACAACTCGAGGATGTAGTCTTTAGGCCGCAAGGTACCACTCTCCTGTGCAATGTTTCCACAGGGCAGCCTCGTCCTATCATCTCTGCTGCTTAGGGACATTGCATTTTCGATGTCCCAACCCTTCCATTGAAGCGATGGTTTGCGTGATAGCCAACAAATTTGTATGGCATGGACTCAAGAGCAGGTCACGTACTAGGCAAAGATGTGTATGGACTGCCAATCTGCCAAAGTGCAAAGGCATGTGAAGGTGCCGCTTCAGCCTTTCCAGCCACCGCAGCGCAGATCTGAACAAGTGCATTTCAACATTGTCAGCCCGCTTCCGGTATCATGAGGGTCTAGGTACTTGTTAATGGACCTTGACAGATTCACTAGGTGGCCGGAGACAGTTCTTATGATGGACTCATCAACCGATTCATGCGCCAGAGCTTTTATTTCTACCTGGGTATCTCGGCTCAGCCTACCCACGCACGTCACCTCCAACAGAGGCCCACAGTTTACCTCTGCACTCTGGGACATTTTCTTGTGTCTGCTGGGAATACAGCTCCATCACATGATAGCCTACCACCCATAGTCGAATATCCTGGTGGAGCGGTTCCATAGGCATATGAAGGCTGCACTGATGGCCTGTCTTCATGGACCTGATTGGACAGACGAGCTTCCCTGGATCCTCCTGGGTATAAGAACGGCATCCAAAGAGGATCTCAACTCCTCACCGGCTGAGTTGGTTTATGGAACCCCACTCATTATACCTGGTGAGTTTATGCCTTCATCACGCGGACAGGAGGTGCCACTGACTGAAGTCTTAGGCAGACTGTGGGAGCGGCTCAAAGAATTGGCACCAGTTCCCACATCAAGGCATGGAACAAAGACACCCTTCATCCCAAAAGAACTCCGTAAAGGTGCACGTGAGCCACCCTTACAGAGGCTGTATGAGGGTCCCTTCAGAATGCAATGAAACAATCATACAACTTGTGTTCTGGACGTTGGGGGACATCCAGAAACTTTTATGATTGGCTGACTAAAGTCCACTCATCTCAACCTTGATCGGCCCTTGATATGATCCCTTAATGTGAAGGCACGGACGACAGCTCAAGTGTGGTGGACAGTATTGGCACCAGAGGTTCGGGGAGGAAGGGGACATGTAGCAGCTCACCGGAGGCTTAATCGAACCGGGTTGGAAGGTTCTGAGTGAAGTAGTGATATCACAATGCGATGACATCATTTGGAATGCGTGAGGTTTAAAAAGCTGCCGGTGATTGTTTATGTAAGTGACTTTTACTGAACTTCGACTCAACAGCATCTGATCGTTTTCTCGTTCTTCATTTCACACTGCGACACAGTTTCTATCATGGCATTTTAAAGAGAGAAACAAAGGAGAGACCTGAGAAAGCAAGGGCCAGAACATGACACATTTTGGGGATTAGACAATCCTTTCCTCACGAGTTAATCTACCAGACTTCTGCAGATCATTAGTGAGGGCAACTTCCTTGCCCCATTCATGTAATGAGCAGGTACAAAAATTGGGTGTGACATATGTAGAGAGAGGATATAGGAAATGGCAGGGATTTCGTCAGCTCCATCACTTAAAAAATTAGCACTGCATCCCTGCCTGTTTCTGTCGCCCTCTTTGGTACTGGGATGTTGGTGGTTAACTTGAAACTTTTGGTGACAATGGACTGATGCAATTTCATGTGAAGATCTCAGTAAGGTCTTCAATCATTTGGTTAGCACAGTCCTTCAGTACCTGGCCTGGTATGCTGTCTGGTTTTGCTGGGTTCACCTGGATAGGATTCTCCTCACCTCAGCCATAGCTATGCAAAGGGGCTGTTCTACAGGGGGAGATGGAGCTTTCTTTGACATCAGCCTGTTCTTCTCATCAATCCATGTGTTGATGTTTAGTCTGTCCAGAAGGAAGGCATCATCATTTACTTGCAAGGTTTTCTTGTGATCTGTTATTGTTTTGATACCTTGTCACGTGCACCTCATGTCGCCAGTGTCACACGGCTGTCTATGGATCCTTTGTGAGTGTAGTTGTGGTTCAGGTTTGGATTTCTGAACTACTTAAGGGCTTCTCAAACGGTCTGGCAGCTGTTCTTTCCTCAATGTACATTAAATGTGTCAGATATGGCTTGTAGGTTGGCAGAGTTTTTGCAACCTTCTTTCAGTCCGTAGACATCATTGATTCCACCCAGGAACTCTGTAATTTCTTTAATCCCCACTCCTTAATTGCAAGGACTATAATAGATGGCAGACCAATTATCGAATGTGAGTGAGATCTGGGAGGCTTTCTATAAGACACGCCATTTCCCATATGTAAATTACACTGCTACTGTTGCACTTTGACAGTCCAGAAAGAACTGAATTCAAAAGAGTTCACTGGTGCAGCATGCATAACTGTGCGAGTTAGAATCATAGAAGAATACAGCACAGAAATAAGCCCTTCTAATCCAGACCAAACTATTATTCTCCCTAGTCCCACAGACCTGCACCCAGTCCATGACCTTTCATACCCCTCCAATCCATGTACCTGTCCAAATTCACTTAAAAATTAAAATTGAGGCTGCATTCATCACTTCAGCTGGCCACACTCCCACCACTCTCAGTGTGAAGAAGTTCCCCTCATGTTCTCTCTACCTTTCCCTTTTCACCCTTAACCTATGTTGTCTGGTTTGTGTCTCCCTAACCCTCAGAGGAACTGCATTTACTCTTTCTGTCTCCCTCATAATTTTAAATAACTCTATCAAATCTCTCCTCATTCTTTGATGCTCCAGGGAATAAAGGCCTAAGCTGTTTAACCTTTCCCTATAAATCAGTTCTTGAAGTCTGGTCAACATCCTAGTAAATCTTCTCTGCACTTTTTCAATCTTACTAATTCCCTTTCTGTAGTTAGGTGACCAAACTGCACAAAATACTCCAAATTTGGCCTTACCAATTTTACCATAACATCACAACTCAAACTCATTACTTTGATTTATGAAGGCCAAAGGTCTCTTTATAACCCTATCTACCTGTGATGACACTTTCAGGGAATTGTGCATCTGTATTTCCAGATCACTCTGTTCTATTGCACTCCTCAGTGCCCTACCATTTACTATGTATGTCCTTTCTTGGTTTGTCCTTCCAAATAGCAACACCTTATATTTGTCTGCATTAAATTCCCAACTTCCATTTATCAGCCCATTTTTTCAGCTGGTCTAGATCCGTCTGCAAGCTTTTGAAAACCTTCCTTGCTGTCTACAGCACCTCCAATCTTAGTGTCATCTGCAAACTTGCTGATCCAATTTGCCACATTATCATCCAGATCATTGATATAGATGAGAAACAACAAAGGTCCCAGCACCGATCCCTCAGGCACACCACTAGTCACATGCCTCCAGTCTGAGAAACCATCATCCACTACCACACTTTGGCTTCTCCTGTGTAGCCAATATCAAATCCAGTTGACTATCTCCCCATGAATATCTAGCATCTAAACCTTTCTGACGAACCTCCCATGTGGGACCTTGTCAAAGGCTTTACTGTCATGTAGGTGACATCCAGAATCTTTCCTTGGTAAACTTTCCAGGAAACCGCCTCGAAAAACTCTAAAATTGGTTAAACACAACCTACCACACACAAAGCAATGTTGACTATCCCTAATCAGTCCTTGGCTATCAAAATAATTGTATATCCGATCTCTTAGAGAATCTTCCATTAATTTAACTACTACTGACATCAGGCTCACCGACCTATAATTTCCAGGGTTACTTTTGGAGCCAACCCTCCAATCCTCTGGCACCACATCCATGAGGACATTTTAAGTATTTCTGCCAGAGTCCCTGCAATTTCTACACCAGCCTCTATTAAAGTCCAAGGAAATATCTCATCAGGCCCTGGGGATTTATCCACTCTTATTTGCTTTAGGGTAGCAAGCACTTCCTCCTCCTTAATTTATATAGGTTCCATAACCACTCTGCTTGTTTTCCTTACTTCCCATGACTCTGTGTCTGTTTCTTGAGTGAGTACCGATGCAAAAAAAAACTGATTTAAGATCTCCACCATCCCTTCTGTCTCCATACATAGCTAACCACTCTAACCTTCAAGGGAAACAAATTTGTTCCTTACTGTCCTCTTGCTCTTGATATACTTGTGGAAACCCTTACGATTTTCCTTTACATTATCTGCCAAAGCTTTTAGCCTTCCTTATTTCTTTCTTGATTTTTCTTACATTTTTTATACTCACTAATTCTTCATTTTCTCTGTGTTGCCTATACCTGTTATACACCTCTCTCTGCTTCTAAACCAGATCTCCAATATCCCTTGAAAACTAAGGTTCCCTGTTTATTTTGCATTTAATCTTCACAGGAACATACAAACTCTGTGCTCTCAAAATTTCATCTTTGAAAGTCTTCCACTTTCCTAACACAGCCTTGCCATGAAACAATTTATCCCAATCCACACATTCTAGATCCTTTCTCATTTCCTCAAAATTGACCTTTCTCCAATTTAGAATCTCAACCTGAGGCCGAGATCTAATAGTGTCCATAATTTACTTGAACGTAATGGCATTATCACCACTGGATCCAAAATGTTCCCCTACACATATTTCTGTCACCTGTCCTGTCTTGTTCCCTAATAGGAGATCCATTATTGCAGTCTCTCTTATTGATTTGGAAAACTTTCCTGAACACATTTGACAAACTCAAAGCCACCCAGCCCTTTTACACTATGGGAGTCCCAGTCGATAAGTGGAAATTTAAAATCTCCTACTATCATAATTTTATGTTTCCTGCACGAACTCTCACCATATTTGGTCCTCCAATTCTTGCTGAATATTGGGTGATCTTTAATACAACTCTATGAGTGTGGTATTACCTTTCCTGTTGCTCAGTTTAACCCATATATCCTCAATAGACGAGCCCCCTTGTCTGTCCCATCTGAGCACAGCTGTGATATTTTCCCTGACGAACAATGCCACTGCTTCCTCTTTCATTACCCCCATTCTATTGCATCTAAAACAATGGATGCATGGAACATTGAGCTACCAGTCCTGTCCCTCCTGCAACCAAGTTTCAGTAATGGCCACAGTGTCATAATTCCACTTATCAATTCACATTCTAAGCTTGTTAGTCTTTTCTACAATACTCGTTGCATTGAAATAGATGCACCTGAGAAATTTGCCAACATATACAACCCTTTGTCTTCAGACATTACCTGCAATCTTCACTTCATCTTTTTCTGCCTCCACTCACATATCTATTCAGGTACTGTGGTTCCTGTCCCCCTGCAAATCTAGTTTAAACCACCCCCTCTCCTCAGAGCAGCACTAACAAACATTCCTGCAAGGAAAGTTTTGGCTTTTGCCTCAACGTCTTTATGCAGCTTTCCATCTGTGGTGAATCTCTGCTAAGCTGTCTGCTTTCCTTGACTAGCCTTGCTGTAGTAACATTGGCTGTGCATTATCTCTAATATTAAAGACACTCCCCTTGGGTATAACTGTGTCTGCATCCATTGTCTTTCATTATTGTACCGTCAACTTCTGCTAATAAAAACCATGATTATTGTTTGACCATATCGTCTTTGTCTACTTCATTAAATGGCACTTCACCATCACCTTTAAGAGTGTTACCCCAATGGCAAGCGGCATCAACCAACTCTTCAACCTGAGCATCACCATTTTATTCAAACACATCTTTATTCACACAGCTGGTACAGGCAAAGCATGACCTAGGCACCCCATTGGCTGAATATTTGCTCCCATCTTCACCAAAGGTGTCTGTTACTTTACATTTACATTTACAATTTTAAACTTATGTATTTTTACCTATTATTTATTTTAATTTTTTTCATTCATTTTCTTCATGGTTTGGCCAGTTGCTGGAGGCTGCCTGTTTCTTGAAGCAGAGGTTTTACTGTATTCTTTCTTCAAGCTTGCTTTCCAAAATGCATCACCTCACACTTAGCCGGAATGAACACCATCTGCCAATTATCCTGTCTATATCCTGTTGTAACCTACAACAACCTTCAACATTATCCACCACACCTCCAACTTTCATATCATCCACTCACTTATTGACTCATCCCTTTACTTCATCCAGGTAATTTAATAAAATCACAAAGAGCAGGGGTCCCAGATCCGATCCCTGTGGAACTTCACCAGTTCTTGACCTCCCATCCACTGCTACTTTCTGCTTTCTATAGTTAAGCCAATTCTGAATACATACAGCCAAGGTTCCATAGATCCTAGGCCTCGACTTACTTTATGAGTGAGTCTCTCATGGTGGACCTTGTCAAATGTTTTATTAAAATCCATACACACTACATCTACTTTCCTACATTCATCAATTTATTTTGTTAACTCTTCAAAAAACTCAGTTAGGCTTGTGAGGCATGACCTTCCTGTCATAAAGCCACACTGTCTATTCCTGAGAAGATTGTACTTCTCTAAATGCTTGTAAATCCTGTCCTTAAGATTCCTCCCCAATAGTTTACCCACCACTGACATATGACTCTTTGGCCTATAATTTTCAGGATTATCCCTATTGACTTTTAAAAAAAACAAGGGATCACATTTGTAATTCCCCAATTCTTTGGAACATCCCCTGTGGTTAAGGAGGACACAAAGACATTGCCACTGCCCCAGCAATCTCTTCTCTCCCTTTCCATGGCAACCTGCAGTACATCTTGACCAGTCCCAGGGACTTACCAATGCTATTATTTTTAAGAAGATCCCACACTTTTTTAATCTCAACCAGGTCCAGCTGGTTCTGTTCTGAGCTCACCTTGTCTAAGGTCCTTTTCCCTGGTGAATACTGGAGCCAAGTATGAAACTAGGGCCTTCCCAACCTCCTCTGCCTCCAGGCACGCGTTCCCTCCTTTTACCAGAAGCACTTTAATCATCCTTCTGTTTTTTTCTTTTCAGCTTTTTACTCTTCTGCCCTCCCATCCATATCCATCTCTGATCTATTGGCCTGTGCTTCTCCAACCTTTTTTTATTCAGTCACCTGCCTGCTTTTTGCTCATACCTTGACAAAGAGGTCAGTCTCTAAACATTGGTTGTTTATCTTCGCTTCCTATGTACACTGCCTGACCTGAGTTTCTCCAGCACTCTTGTGTATTACTCTTGCCCTATTGATATATTTCCTCATAAACTGCACGAGCCTGTAATTTATTAGATTGTGTTAAAGTGTATTCCATTTCCTAACCTCCATCTGAACAGATAAAATGCTTAGCAGCTGATTAATGGAGCTGATTTCCCACTGAGATGTGATCATAACAATTCTCAGATTTGATAAATCTAACACATAATTGACTGTCATAAGAGAATAATTATTATTGCAAATTGTGTGTTTTCATGGGGTTTTTTTTAGAGAAAATGTGAGTTCTGAAAAACTTCCAGAGTCAAACCTATTTATCATTTATTTATTTATTTCACAGACATTGGGGGAAAATAAGTGCTAAACTGTAAATAGAAATTTCCTGAACACTAAATAAATTACATAATTTACAAAATTGAGAAGAACCATATGAGTCGCATATTTGTTTTCAAAATAGTAACTGCATATTGACAAATATTTAATGAATAATCCTCGCCTTTTTCTAATGAATGGTAAAGCACTATCTATGGATAGTTCTGTTCATAACTAATTTCAATTACCTTGTGCAATTTTGCTCTGACAAGCACCTATTAAGTCGATTCCAGCTGTATCTCCCTGAAGAAATGTCTTAATTACATAAATTTCCATTGGCGTAACGATAAGTTTTACAAGTCCAACAGAAACCTAATTGCTTATGTTTATGGAGTCCATCAGCATTTCCCGTGATTTATTTATTCTCCTTATTCCATCATATTTAATATATCCATGCATCCACCCTGTGCTCATTTTACTATCCATTAATTGCAAGCGTTACGAGTTTACATATAGTTCGTATTCTGCAAAAACTGCATTGTTTCATTTTACAGAAGTGAGTTTTGAATTTTGATCAGCAAGCATCTAAATGAAGTTTACTGATCCAAGCCATTGAAGAAAAAAAAACAACCAAGATTCCCTTCTGTGGGCAATTATAACTTTTGTCTATGATATTACCCAGGAAGTATATTCACTGAAAAAAGGGATGGCAAGGTTAAATATGGAAATGGATTGGAGGTTACCATCAGAATGACCAAATTGTTATTGTATGGCAGAGCACGTCTGAAGGACTGAGTGACGGACTCCTGTTCCTAGTCTCAATCACATGCGAGTTCAATTACCTTCAGCAATGAAAACCACGTCCTGCAAATATGATCAATATACTAGTCAAGTATGGAGAAAATTGTACAATGGATGATGACCTTTCAAATGGTGGAGTCTCTGAACTATGGCCCTTCTAAAAATGGGGATTGTTGAAATGGAAGGGACTTGTGAAATTAAGGGGTCTTTCAAAGAGGGAGTAGGGGTTCTCTACTATGTAGTGCGAAGTCCTAAACTGGTCAATGGATGGTCTATGAAACGAGAGGTTAGTGAATTAGGAGGATGGACCTGTAAAACGGAAGAGGAACTCCTAATTCTTTTTGAAAAAATCATGTGTTGTACAATTTGCCTTCTTCTTGGCAATGGGAAAATCTGTCTAAGAATACATTCATGTTTGCACGAATGACATCCACCTCATGAACTAAGCGCACCATGGCTCTTGTCTACTTTAAGCCAATTATAATTGCTTAGTAAAATTAATAAAGTCTTCTTCCCTCAATAATAAGTATAATAAATATTCTACAATGGGTTATGCATTTAAAGAATCACTAAATAGTACAATGCTGAAAGTTTTATTGAGGAGCTCATGGCAGTTTTCTCCTTCAAGTACTTATTTATTTGCCCTTCTGTAAACTAACATTTTCCACCATCCCATCAAGCAATACATTTCAAATATTAACCACATACTGCATCTGAAAGGTTTTCTTCATGTCACCTTTAGGCCTTCCGTCAATAATCTCAGATTTGTGCTCTGTGCTTATTGACAATTCGTCCTTGGAAAGAGTTCCTGTTTAAATTAATCCTTCATTAATTTATAAATATTTATTAAAGCTTCTCTTAACTTTCTCTACTCTTAAAAAATAATCCCAGCTTCTCTGTACTATCTATATTGATTTTCTTTTGTTGGTGGAATCGTTCTAGTCATTTGACTGTAAAAAAATACTTTCATGGCACATCAGCAATAATAGTAAATGCATTTGTCCCCCCCCCCCCCCCCCCCAGTCTCCTCTTGATTTAAGATTACTGTTTCACGATCCATAAGACATAGGAGCAGAAATAAGCTATTCAGCCCATTGAGCTTGCCCCACCATTCAATCATGACCTGATCCATTTTCCCACTCAGTCCCACCGCCTGGCCTTCTCCCCGTAAACTTTAATGCCTTGGCTAATCAAGGAGATCTGCCTTAAATACACCCAATGATTTTGCCTCCACAACTGTCCATGGCAACAAATTTCACCACCCTCTGGCTAACATTCCAGTATTACCAACCTATAAAACACTGGTTCCATTGTGGTTACTTGTACATTATCCCAGTATCTTGAGTTACAAAGTACAACTATCAACTGAAACAATAAAAAAGCTGAAATATTGTTAAGCATTATGTTCAATATCTATCATTTAAAGAAGCAGTATTATCTTATCCTTGCCTTTTTGAGAATTTTTTATGTGCATATCTAGTGCTTGCATCATGCACTTAATGGAATGGAGTAGTGAACAAAAATATTTTGAAACAGTGAATCATATTACTAGGTTAATTAACCATATGAGCTGCAGACCTCTGGATGAACAGTGGGATATAAAATACAAAATCTGTCATAATCTGTGGAATGGATTAAAGAACAAAAGATCACCACTCCCTTAAACCACCAACCTCCCCCCTCCCCCTGCCCCTCATCATTTTACCATGCCACCAACAAACTCAGGACAGTGCCAAGTTTCATGACAGTTTTGAGAACAAAAGAACTGATGCTTGCAGGAGCTTCATCAGAACAAATGAATGTCATCATTAACTTCAGAGTTTACCATTGCAATATCACAATTCATAAATGCAAAACGGTAGCAATTTATAAAAAGTGGTGTCAGGTTAAGTGATTTGGTTCCTAAATCCCAAAGAAGCTTATTTCAGAAGAATATAACTTAATATTTTATGAAAGAAAATTTATACCACATATATGGAGCAGAGTTACATTAAAATTTAAGGTAACAAGATTTTATTTCCAAATGATTATGGACATCTAAATTTTAAAATCAGGCGAATAATACACTGAAGTGAAAAGATAATCCTATCATTTTTAAAATGTATTGAATTTTGCATATTACATTAACCCTTTGAACTCCGTGGCCCAGTTTTCAAAGACTGCCAACAAGCACATATACTCCATGTCCTGGTTTACCGGGGCTATCAACAAGCACACATACGCCGTGCCCCATTTTTTCTGGGACTGGTTTTATACTCAACCAGCAGCTGGTTTGTACTGATATTCGTACTGTACTTTACCCATGGACCCAGTCTGGAGTATATATTATGAAAGGTTAAAAATGACTGGAGTCTAAAGGGTTAAGTTTCAGTTACTCTCGGTAACCTGCTTAGGTCACTAACACTGGTGATTAAAGGGTTTTAGCAAAAGGGGAAGTAAGAAAATGAGGTTCTACTTAAAATGTGTAACATTGAGATGAATTCTGATCTTAGTGTTTAAAGTAAATAAGAAAATATATTTTCATAATTCCACCTTCAGCAAAAGAACAAAGAAAGAGAATGAAGGGAGTTTTTAATAATACGCCCAATCTCAAACACTGGTGGAAACATAATCCATGAGAGTTTTGAAAGGATAAATATTTTTTAAAATGTAGAATAATATGGGAAGTTGGCAGGAATGAAAACTAAATTTTCAGAGGATAATTACAGCACAATTGATTCAATAGTTTGTGAATGCTAGGTCTATGATTCAATAATTGCATAACCTTGAAACCTTGGACAGGAAGATCCTGGGAACATCAAGCAATAAATAATGCAGCATAAATCATCAGAAATACTGGTAAATTCACAAGATAAACAAAAAACATGTAAAATCCCAAACCAGATCTCCATTTGCTGCAATTAAAGAGAGGTACGTGATTAAAACTTATGCTTTTTTTCCCCCCTGAAATTGAACTTTATGGAAACACATCGAAAAATTCCCTACGTTCATTTACAGTGGTACTTCCTGCAGATTTAAGGACTGCTACACCAAAATAATACACAATTTCTGACCAGGAGGTGCAGTGACTATTTTTCTGGTAAAACATCTCTGATCATTTTTCAAACTGCTCCTAGTGCATTAACAATGTAAAACAAAATTGTGCAACAAGCTATGAGCTGTTGGAGTACCTCAGTGGGTCAGACAGCATCCATGTGTAGAAATGGACAGCCAATGTTTCTGCTTGGGGCCCTAAACTTTTTGTTCATCCTGAGTGCCTTCCAACTTTTAATATATGCCTATCATTCAGGTAGCATTACCAAATCAGAATGTTAACTATTCAGTTGGAAAATTGTTATGTTGCATATCACCACAAAGTTAATTTTCTCTTTATAGCTTTGCTGTCAAACTTCCAACAATCAAAGTCTGTCATAATCATTTGGTCAAGGACAGTGATTATTACTGATACTAGGGTCAATGAATGCAACTTAAATTGTGTCTATATGGCCACACACAGAAATGTTTCATGCATTAATATACAATGATCTGTTAACATGCACCCTGTGTCCAACTATCTTCACAGAGATACTGAGAAGATTGAAAATCTGAATAATTTGGAAGGGATAATTTTAAGATAAAAAGCATGAAGTACAACCACATCACTGGCTGCATTCTTACCAGCCTACTGCAGGGAAGAACCTGGGAGGCTTGCCCCACCTGGCCGGCCTGTATATAGACTCGAGCCAGCCCCTCACAGCATCAGTAGGACACGTGGAGCCAGCAAAGAACTGCCAGGCGCACGTGGAGCCAGCAAAGATATTAAGACTGATGTGTACAGAGTTTAAGCTGATTAAAGCCTGTAGTACAGTGTTCTCGTGTTTTGTGTCTTGTTTGCTGCACCACTGAACATCACAAAATTCATATTTGAAATAGATCAAAATCTGTAAGAACCAAGATATGGTTGAATTATCATCTAGGTTGTGAAAGGATGCATGAAAAAGAGTACCAAAAAAAGTTTTAAGAACTTCTTATTAGGAAAGGAACAGAATAAAGTCAAGGGAACTAAAAAGACATTCCTGCTCCTCCTGGATTCAAATTTAGGCAGACCTTATCTCAGACTATTCACCAAGATCATGGCTGACCTTTAACTTCAACTCCATTTTCCTGCATCATCCCAATACATTTTGATTCCACGAGAAACCAGAAATAAATAATTTTTCAGGGGACTTTACAATGAAGAGAGAAAGATTCTATTGGTCAAAACTAGAGTGCAATCTGTGCCTAAGACAAAAATATCTTCCTTCATTATAACAAAATGTAGTAAAATTATTAATAAAAGAGTTTTTTTTAAACTTGTTTAGAAATTAAGATTATTTGTTACCAAGTAGAGTACTAACATTGATGACAAAATTATTATATATCTATATATATATATATATATTAATCTTCTTTGAATAACAATAATTTTATCTGATTCAATTGCTTTGCATCTAGGAAAGAAACTAAATCTGTGAGAAAATATTGATTTCAGCGATGACCTGTAATTACATATTTGTTTAATGTGACAAAGCATTAAAAACTGAAAGTGGTCAATAAAAGACTGAAAATGTACAGTGATTCAATTTTCAAACAATGATTTACAGCAGAATGCAAAGTCACGATGACATTTCTTAACAGATCTTTTTTCAGTGCAGCTCACTTTCGAGGTTTTCTTTCAACATGAGTAAAAGCAATTTGATTGGTGATAATGAGGATTGGAGATTTTAAAACTTCATGATTGATAGTGTAATTTGCTTCATTTTACTCCAAAATAAATATTGGTACGGCGATTTATACTTTTCCATCAATTCTTTTCCAATGGTTGTTCACAATATTAAGAACACAATTCATTACACACAAAAAAATTATGTGTGTAAATTTCTAAGACCTATACACATGGCTGGCAGTGGCATTAAACTACAAAGTAATAAAAGGTCAAATCTTGAGTTTAGAACCAAATGATTCAATATACTGATGTTAGGATAAAGCCGCAGTCATGTGATGAAAATAAACAGAATTCATCTTACATCTTTATAATAAAATTATAATGTATGTTACTTGGCAAGTGAACCGGCACTCAAAATGGCAGACTAACGTGGAAAGCCCACGTGCACTAATGGTCTTCACTGGCCAGGTGCCTGCATGGAAGGAACCATGGCCAATCAAAGGCTAGCTCACCATTGATGTTACATCTGCCCACAGTGGCGGGAATACCGGGCCCAGAGTCAGGAAGCTAGGTCGATAAAAACAGGGCTGTGGAGATCAATAAATCAGTCTTGTCTTGACTTCACACACCCATGTGTATGTCATTATTTTCTTGCTCTGCAGTAGCACCTCACTACATTGGTGTCTCTGACTGGTCCAAACAACCAGGCATTCATGAGGAAAGAGAAACCATGTATTGGGGAGCTCTGAAAAATTTAAGCCCAAATCATTAGCTCTTTCCAAGCATATTACACTCATGGCATACCATATCTCTGGTATTTATATTCTACTGTATATCCCAAATTATTGTTTTCTGAAAGATATCCATCTCATTTGGATTTGGTTTTCATCAACTCCCCAGGCAATCTGTCCTTTATATTCACTTCTCATTGACTTCAATAATGTAACACTAGTAATGTTCTCCCAGGTGGATGACAGCCCATATATCCATCCCCTTGGGGTTTTATTGATCAATCAATCACAAATCTATTGTACAATATTTTGACTGCTTCTACATTTCTTCTCAGAACCTGCCTTTCCAAAATGCTTACGCAAATCACAGTATTTCCTCATTTATTGCATTATTATTTTTGTAACTTAATTTGATACAAACAATCGAATTGTCTAGGCCAACTCCATTTTTCTGACTCAATTAGAAGAGAAATCTATTGAAAATATCGAACTGCATAGCTTCTGAATTAAATCCATGGAGTATTTTTTTGAAAAATCATTATCTTGACAGATCACAAAGGCTGCAGGTGTGATTTCTGATTTAAACTGAATTAGCTCGATTTGTTCAAGAGGCACTAAAATTGGCACAAGTTTTATTAAAGGCAGCTAACCAGCAGAAGACAGGCACAGATGTATGACATTAGCTGCTTAGAGAAGACAGTACCTGACATTATTGAGAGCATGGCAAAGAGATGGGTGCAAAACTATAGTAGACAAAGATATCCTTCACACCTGGAGCTCCTTCTCCCAACCAACTTCCTCTCATCTTTCAAACTATTTCTGAGCTGAATATCATATAATTCTTACTTTGTTCTTTGTCTCTTTGTACTTTGTGAAGCTGAAAATCTAAAACTGCTCAGGCAATGATGGTTAAAAAAACAAACATGATTTTTTTTCCCCTAAACTGTTCATTTTTCAGATCTGGGCAGTGTTGACTATTACCCACACAGAATAGTCCTTGAATTAGTAGTGGTGAGACACTTTCTTGAATTACAGCACTTTTTCTGATTGATTTCTCCCACTCTGTTAGTGGCCTGGGAGTTCTAGGACTCAGATTCAGTGACCTCTTCAGTAATAGAGAGGTTGCAGCTTTGGGAGATGCTGCCATCTTAGCCCAGATTTATAACCATTTCACATTTTGTCTATGGTACATACTGCAGCCACAACCTACCTATGGTGAGGGGGATTAATGTTTAGGACAGTAGATGTAATCATAAACCAGATTGTCTTGTCCTGGTTGATGTTGAATGTCTTGTGTGTGATGGGAGTAGCACTCATCAAGTTAACAACTTTCTATTTTGTCTTGATTTGTATCTTACAGTAGGTAAAACCTCATTATAAGGATGTGGAAGCTGTGAAGAGGGTACAGAGGTAATATACCAGTCTTTTGAGGTAAGGTTAGCAGAGCTGGGACTTTTCTCTTTTGAGCAAAGAAGTATGATAAGAGACTTAACAGAGATCTACAAGATTCTGAGAGGCATAGATAAGGTGGACAGCCATTGCCTTTTTCAAGAATAGCAAGAATAGCAAAAACCAGGGACATCTCTATAAAGTGAAGGGAGGAAACTTGCAGGGAGACATTAGGGGTAAGTTTTTTTTTATATAAACACAGAGAGCCATGGGTACCTGGAATGCCTTGCCAGAGATGGTGGTGGAGGCTGAAACATGAGGAGCATTTAAGAGACTATTAGACAGGCATATGGATGAAAGAAGTAGGAAGGGTTTAGTATTTTGTTTGATAGGAATATTTAGATCAGCACAACATCAAGGGCTGAAGGGCCTGTACTGTGCTATGACCTATCATCCCCCATTCCTCTCCTCTGACTGTGAAAGAAGGTTCCTTCATGAAACAACTAGAGATGGTTGAGCCTTGGGCACAGCCTGAAGTACTCGTGTAGTGATTTCCTGAGCCTGGAATGATTGACATTCCACAATCAGAATAATCTTCCTTTCTCTTGTGAGCCAGGAGTCCATCCATTTGATTATTTTCCCCTTGACCCACATGAACTTCAGTTTGCCAGAGCTCATTGAGTTACAGGGGACTAACAAAATGCAGTTCACCTATCAACAACTCTCAAGAATCTCAACTGGGCCCTTAATAGACACCCCATCAACCACCACAAACATTCATCCTCTCCACCATGGTACACAGTATTTGCAGTGTGTACCGTGTACAAAATGTATTGTAATAATTTAGAATGGCACCTCCAAAGCCCACAACCCAATCATCAAAAAAAGGATGAGGTCAGAAAAGGCAGTGGATCACTATTTCTTGCAAGTTATTTCCAGGCCACACAACATCTGGAGAAATACACTGATCCTTTAGCTTCACTGTGTCCAATTCCTGGAACTTCATACCCAAACCATCATGAGAAGATCTACATCAGAAAGCTGCAACTATAATTTAAGCTATAAAGGTTGGCTCGGCAGGTTCCAAAAATTAATGTGAAAATGCCACATTTGGCAAAAAAATCCCTTGATGTCAAAAGCATTCTATCTCATCTCACTAATGGAATTCAGCAATTTGATTCACATTTGGATGCAGGCTGCAATGAGGTCTGGAACTGAGCTGTTCTGGCAAAACCCAAACTGAAGATCAATGAGCAAACTATTGATGAATAGTACCTCTTGATAGCACTGTCAAGGATACTTTGCACCACTTAGCTAATGACTGAGATGAGACTGCAGCCAGTAATTGGTCAGATTCAATTTCTCCCTATTTTCTTATGGACAGGACAACCCTAGCAATTTTCCACACTGAGAGGTAGATTCCAGTGATGTAATTGTTCGCTTAGAGCTGTGGCTCCTCCACAGCGCAGGTCTTCTGTATGACAGCTAGAACATTTTCTGGTCTTATAAACTTTGGCCTCAGCCATTTCTTGATGTCACTTGGAAAGAACTGGATGAGTCAAAGATGACTTTTTAATATGGAAGACTTCACACATGTCAGTATTGAAGAGTAGGGCTGAACAGCCTGATTCTATGATACTTGCCATATGGGTAGCATCAAGGACTGAGGCAGCAAGAAGGGAGGCTATGCACCATACAGCAGGCCATCACAGAATGTGAGCCTTCTTTAGCTGCCTATTTGAGAGCCCAGTGGGGTGACAGAGACACACAATCATTGGTGAGCACACAAATGATCTGCAGTGTGATACTTTATGTGGCCTTCATTGTGAACATGCTGAACACATACCCATGAGTAACTCACTGAATATAAGAGATGTTATTAGTGAATCACTTTCAACACCCAGTAGGAATTCATTAATTGTCCACATAACTCAAAGTAGAGAGAGAAGCAAATAATGATCATAGGGTATCAGTGACTGTAGCCAGGATACCATGAAGCACCTTTTATGATTGCACAACTACTAGAAACTCTTCACCTTGTCCTATATCTCTGAAGTGGTATAAGCTACCTGCTTGACCTGCAGCTTAGTGAAGCCAACAATCTTTACACTGCCACTCCTCTCTGACAAATGTCTAGTTAGTTGCCCTTGAATAGAGATAGTCTTGGACTATATACTAATAAAGACTTACTGAGCAGCAATAGGGAGACACTCAGGGAGAGTCACCCCCACCAACATCAACCAGCTCTTCATCCTGGGCGACGCCATTTTATTCAAACAACTTTATTCAAACAGCTGCTGCAGACAGGGCACGACTGGAAAGCTCCGCTGGCTGAATCTTCATCTGAATATTTATGGCTCCCATCTTCACCAAGGATCTGTGTGTTGCTTTGGAGAACATTTACAATTTTAAACTTTTATTTTTTTTATCATTTATTTTAATTTATCATTATTTATTAATTTCATCTTTTTTTTTGCCGGTTGCTTGGGGTTGCCAGTTGTTTGAATTCTACACAATGGGGATTTTACTGTATATACATTGGATGTAAACTGCGAGGTTTTGCAGGATCTCCAAGGTCAAGTCTGAAGGAGGCCAATGTATTCAAGTTCATGGATTTGGTCGCTTTAGCAGGCCAAGATACTCCAGTGTTTGCCCTGAGGATGCAGGAACAGATAACATGAACAGCATCTGACACATTTCTGTGCTAAGGTTTAACAAGGTGAAATATTCCATGTATATAGTGGTGACATATGAGAGGTGGCTTTAATTCATATTCCAATGTATAGCGTTTAAAGAAAGCATGGTCTGACTCAAATTCAAAAATCAGTGTTGATTTTAAATTAGCATTGCACATCATAAATGTGCACTTGCATTAGACACCTTATAAGAACCAATGTAGCAGAAGCTTGCAACAAAGCTGAATTTGGTATCTCTTTTGAGTTAGAGCTGGAACACCAAAGGAAAGCAAATGGCTTTAAATCAGTACTCAAAGTTGCATTATCCAAATAGGTCACACCAATTTATCAATGCAAATCTGCAAATTTTGCTATTAGGTTTCCATTACTTAACAACCATGACAACCTTGGAAAAATGAGCCTCAGGAGACTAATAAACTCAAAGTTTGAATTATCAGCACTTTTATATGCATTTCAATACAGCATAATTTGGAATTAATGTGACAAATTAATGTTCTGAGGTGAGTAATAAAGTAGAAAAAGAAACAAGTAAGCATAAACTAATCTGATAAAATGGCCTTCAAAAAGTGTCTGCAAAACATTTATTTTACTTTCTTCTATTCAATGCTGATCAAACTGAGTTAATATCCATATTTCTTAAACTGGTACTTTGTTCTGCAATGCTCTGTGCCACCAATATTCATTATGAGTTGTAGACAGATAAGAGGTGGGAAGAAGGGAACTAATGAATACTAAAGCAATTATTATTTTGGAATTAATTATTTTCAGTTTATACTGCAAATAAATCACAGTGCCCTCAATATAATGATCAATTTGGCATTTTGCATAATACAAATTAAATGCTTATAATGAGAGTCTAAGTCTCATATTTTTCAGGACCCTTTCTCAGCATGGAATGTTAATTTGGTCCATACAGTGCATACCTGATTTCGGCAAACACTTTAGCCAGAGGAAATGGGATGATTTCAAACAATGGACTGTCTGGAAAGTCAATTTACCAGCAGTGTGAGGCCTCATTTGCACTGGGCTCACACGACTCAATAGGATCTGAGAGTTGCTCATCATCCCAGGCAGTGAAAGATTGATAGATCCATTGCAAAACAAAGCTGACAGGAAACTGAGAATTGTATATGAGAAATGTGACATGTCTGAATTCTGAAGTCTGTATGGGGTAAGTGAGTTTGAGGTTGGTGTTGAATGGTAAGTGTGTGTTGTATATTCTTGCATGTACATTTGAGGAGAAAGGCGTGACGGTTTATAGTATGTGTGAGTGAAGTCTATTATGTAGTTAACACTATTATGAGGTTAACAAGAGAAACTGCAGATGTTGCAAAAATGGAGCAACACAAAATACTGGAGGAACTTGGTGACTCACTCAGTATCCATGGAAGGAAATAGATAGTCAATGTTTTGGGCAAAACCTTTCATCAAGAGCAAGACATCATCAGATGTCCGTTTGAAAGAGGGGGAATGAGAAGCATACATTGATAGGTCAATACAGGTGACGGAGAAGGAAGGAAGGTGTGGGTGGCAGGGAGATAGAGAGCATGAGAGAGGGGTAAGGAAATGAGAAGAGGAATGGGTCAGGGAGATAAAAAATGTAAAAGTCTGAGAGAAAACAAGGGAGAAGGTTATCAGAAATTGGAGAAGTTGATGCCATCTGGTTGGAGACTGCCAAGATAGAATACAAGGTACTTTTGCTCCAATATGCAAGTGGCTTCAACCTGGCAGTACAGCAGACATGTTGGTATCGGAATGGAAGTGGAATTGAAGAGGCTGGCCCATTGAGAGATCCAAGATGTCTGGCTGATACTTTGTATTGGCTACTGGATGACTTAAACCCATTATTGAAGCAAATCACAGTTAAAAATGGTTCTTTATTATGTGACATTCAATTTTTGAATCAGGCTTGACTCAACTTTTGCGAATTGAGAGTATTTTGCTATTTCCTTAGTTTATTTGGTGTTTTAACTGTCAACACAACATGCCACTTCAGAGGAATGCTTTTCAGACCCAGGAGAGGTAGACATATTGCATCTGTTGATTCCAGATCTATAATTCTGTTTGTCAACTTCTGTCTGCCTGATTAACAATGCAGCAGTATGAAGTATACACATAGGATCTGATGGTCATCTGATGGTCAACCTAATGGTCTTTCAAGTCAATCATGGTAAATTCCACTGTATTTGCTTAGATCAAGGCCATCCTGCCAACCTCATACATATCATACTTATTTTCACATTACATGGATCATTGCTGAGCATGTTTAAACAAAGTCAAACCCTCTCATATTTCTTTGAAATTAGTACTCATGGCAATGCTCCCAGTCCCTAGCTCCCTGCCCCACACCCCCAGTGCTCAACAACCCCACAAACCTCAGAGCTCCCATGCGCCAGCCCCAGAGATTAGAGTTCCCAACTGAACTTGGACAGTTTTCAAGTGTAAATTCATCAAACTCTTTTGGACGTTTGGATAGAAACACTTGTTGGATTTCTGCCCACTTTTAGCTATGTCCAATTTAGCTCTGCAAATTTTCAGTGTGCAGGAAGCACCTGTCGATTTTTATGGATGGATGGATGCAATCGAGAAAAAGAACATGCAACTTTCTGCAATTCTCTAATTGACGCTGTTTTCATTTTTCTCATCTGAACCAGGCAGTTATGTTTGCTGACAATGGAATTAAAATTTGCTCAGGTAGAGATAAGTTTCTTTTGGATGCCTCCCTAAACGTTCACCATAAATCTAGGCAAATGACTAATCAAGACTGCATTCATACAACAACATGGCATAGTTGTGGTCACTCCCCCAAAAAAAAATTCTTGATGATTGAGAGAAATTCAGAGTTCTGCAGAAGAGGACAAAAGGATTAATTACAAAAGGTAAAAGTGATTATGAGAGGAAGCTGCCAGGGAACATAATGACTGTAAAAGTTTTTATAGATACGTTAAGAGAAAGAGGTTGGTTAAGACAAATATGGGTCCGTTGCGGACAGAAACAGGTGAGTTAATCATGGGGAACAAAGATATGGCAGACTGTCTGAATGACCACTTTAGTTCTGTCTTCACCAAGGAGGACACAACTAATTGTTGAGGATCAGGGACATAATGTGAGGGAGGGTATAAGGGAAATAATTGTAAGTCAAGAGGTTGTATTAGTTAAATTGCAGGGATTAAAAACTGATAAATCCCCAGGGCTGGATGGTCTGCATCCAAGAGTACTGAAGGAAGTAGCCAAGGAATTAGTGGATGCATTAGTGATAATTTTTCAAACCTCTTTAGATACTGGATTAGTTCTTGAGGATTTGAGGGTGGCCAACGTAACTCTGCTCTTCAAAAAGGGAGGGAGAGAGAAACTGGGAAACTACAGACAAGTTAGCCTGACATCAGTCATAGGGAAGGTGCTAGAATCAGTTATTAAAGATGCAATCGCAGTACATTTGAAGAGTAGTGGTATCATCAGACGGAGTCAGCATGGTTTTGAGAAGGGAAAATCATGTCTGATTAATCTAATAGAGTTTTTGAGGATGTAACCAGTAGAGGGGATGGGGGGGGGGGGAAATCAGTGGATATGGTATATCTGGGCTTTAGTAAGGCAGTAGATAAGGTTCCACACAGAAGACTAGCATACAAACTTGAAAAGCACTGTATAGGAGGTATGGTATTAAGGTGGATAGAGAATTGGTTGATGGACAGGAAGCAAAGAGTAGGTATAAATGGGTTCTTTTTGGAATGGCAGCTAGTGACTAGTGGGGTATCGCAGGGACCGTGCTGGGGCCACAGTAGTTTACAATATATAACAATGACTCTGATGCGGGAATAGATAGCAATATCTCAAAATTTGCAGATGACACGAAGTTGGATAGTAGGGTTGGCTGTGTTGAGGATGCTAGGAGGGTGCAGAGTGATTTGGAGAAGTTAGGCGAGTGGGCCAAGATGTGGCAGATGCAATATAATGTGGATAAATGTGAGTTTATCCACTTTGGAGGTAAGAACAGGAAAGAGGACTATTATCTAAATGATTATCTGTTTAGGAAAAGGGGAGATGCAGCGAGACTTGGTGTTGCTGTGCATCAGTTGTTGAAAGTGGGCGTGCAGATGCAGCAGGCGGTGAGGAGGGCGAATGTATGTTGGTGTTCATAGTGAGAAGATTTGAGTACAGGAGTAGGGAGATCCTGCTGCAGCTGGACAGGGCCTTGGTGAGACCACATCTGGAGCACTGCATGCAGTTTTGGTCACCTTATCTGAGGAAGGATATCCTCACCATGGAGGGGTGCAGGGAAGATTCACTAGACTGATACCAGGGATGGAAGGACTTGCATATGAAGAAAGGTTGAATAGGCTAAGCTTGTTTTCTCTGGAATTTAGAAAATTGAGGGGGGATCTTATAGAAACATAAAATTCTTAAAGGGTTTAGACAGACTAGACTCAGGTAGGTTGTTTCCAATGCTGGGAAAAACCACAATCAGGGGTCACAGTTTAAGGATAAGGGGGAAGATTTTTTAGGACTGAGATGAGGAAAGATTTCTTCTCTCAGAGGGTAGTGGATCTGTTGAATTCTTTGCTACAGGAAGTAGTTGAGGCCAGTTCCTTGTCAACATTTAAGAGAAGGTTAGATTTGGCCCTTGTGGCTAAGGGGATCAAGGGGTATGAGGAGAAGGCAGGAACCAGGTACTGATTATATTGAATGGCGGTGTAGGCTTGAAGGACTAAATGGCCTACTCCTGCATCTATTTTTCTACGATACAGCAAATTAATCCCACTTTTTGCCTCTCTGAAACTTTTCATTTTACCTTTTATCCATGTTCATCTCCCTTTTTAAATATTGTTGCTGAATCTGTTTTCACCATTGTTTCACACAGTGCATTTCAGATCCTAAGAACTTGCTGCATAAATTGTTTGCAAGATCTCGCTGATTCCCTTATCAATGACCTAAAAGCGATGTTATTAGTTCAGAAGTCTTGTACTGCACTAAACAATTTCTCTTTGCTCTGTTAAAACCTTTTATAATTTTGGAAACATCCAATCACTTCTTAACCTTCCCTGCGACAAGGAAAGTAATCCCAATTTCTCCAGCAAAATCAGGTTATTACCTTCACCTACATTATTAGAAGCTGTCTCTATTCTGGTTCTAAGGGCTTGGATTTCTTCTTGTGTCTTTACCTTTTTTTATACATTTTAGAGATACAGCACAGTAACAGGACCTTCAAGCCCACATGTCTGTGCCACCCAATTGACCTCCAACCCCAGTATGTTTTTGAAGAGAAGGAGGGAACCCATGCAGACACGGGGAGAATGTACAAACTCATTATAGACCACATGGAATTTGAGCCCTGGCTCTAGTCACTGGCGCTATAACAGCATTGCACTAACAGCGCTGTCAGAAGCCCAGAATTGCTCACAATACTGTAGCTGATGATGTACCACTGTTTTGTAACAGTTGAACATAACCTTTATTGCCACTATACACAAAGTCCAGAATCCGATATGTTTTATCATCTGCTTTGTTAACCTACACTGTCCATAGTAAACTGAGGACAAATGCTGATGCAATGGTGGCTATGGGAGATTCAATCAGTGCAGGGGTTGGGGGAAGGAGTGCAATTTGCAGTACAATGAAAGTGTTAATGATCATGAGGTGACATCTTATGGAGGGAGGGAGAACAAAGGTAACATATTAATTCAAGGATGGCCAATTCATAAGGAGACGAGATTGTGGTAATCTAGTTTATTGGGTGGTGTAAGATGGTGCTCAGGAAGAAGTTGGATCACAGGAGAAACTGATCACCATGGAACTCTGAATTGGGGTTCAGAAAAGCCCAAAGTGCACTGGGATTTTAAATGTAATTAGAGTGCTGATGGGGTTCCAGGAGCAATGCTGGTCAGAATGATTTCTCAGGGAGCAGAGAAGGCAGATCTCCGTGGTGAGGTTCCAGGTATTTCTAGCACCTGGTGAAGTTGTAGGGACAAGTGTGTTTGCTGCAGGCCTTTCAAACCATCCAACATCTCCCAAATTTGGCAAATTGGATTCCTGTTTAGTATTTTTACATTTAAAATGATCTAAAACCTGTTTTGGGGGATGAAAATTCCCCATATAAATTCTGACAGAAATGAAAATAATGTGGAAAGTCAAATACATCATAGGATAAAGGAGTGGATGAGCAGCGCAAAGGCAAGAAGGGTGAATAAAGAGAACGAAGCAGCTCACTGCATGAAGAGAGACATTATCTACCTTTTTGCTCATCCACAATATTTCAAAATAACCAGTGCTTTTAAATACAAGAAGATTCTGGTCTGTGATGATATTACACATAAAAACTGCTGGGGAATCTGGTTCAAACAATGCTTGGTTCTCATGCCCAGACAGCACAAGTGCAAACGTATTTAGCGGTGATACGAATGTGTAACTGCCGATGGATAGCTGGCCTGTCCCCCACTGCTCACTCACTCCCCTTGTGACCCTGGAATAAAGGCCGACCTCCCTCTCCCTGTCCTCAGTCGAGCACGGAATTGGGCCAGCTACGTCTAAAGTATAATAAAGCCTATCGTTCCTCACTCTACAGCTTTGGCATCATTGATAGAGCCTATCAGGAAGCACTGATCGTGATGCTTTCAAAATTAATAAACATTTAGCAGCAAAGGGAGAGGGGCTGCAGGAGGTTTATGTAAGAGGGGGCCATCTGTTTGCAGGAGGTCAGAGGAGATGATGGGAATTCGAATCCCAGTTGGGAGTAGTTCGCAATCAAGGTGGGAAGGTTGCTGATAGGCAAATAGATGCTGGCTTTGGAGCAGACGGGGGTGATTCTGAAATCCAACTCTGCAGCCTGAGAAAGTCCATTGAAAATAATGACACAGGAATGGTAGTAGAGAGGCAGTTTTGCTGTCAAAAACTACAAAATCCTAATGGAAGACAATTAGAACCCAGGAAAAGGGATAGATATCTGGGGTGAGAGATCCAGAATTTCATTAGAAGTAGAGAGAAGCTGAACTGGAAGATGAATCCCTAAGGTGACTCCTTGAAGGCTTGGTCCCTGTGCCAAGTCCCAACTTACACATGCACACGCCAGGTTAACATCAGTGAAAGCAGCCACGAATCTTTCGCGCTCACGATTATCATTCTTGCTGTGCTTACATCTGCCACACTTAAGCCCAAGAGCCATGTCACACACACACTTTGCTCTCCCTTGCAGGAACAGATCACATGGGCAGGCCATAGCGGCAAACAGGCTGCCTTCTCTGTGCCCACAGGCTCAGTCATCAAGAGGCGAGTGTATTGTTGATTATGACTTAGGCTTCCACATAGCCTGTGTCCAATGGACACCAAAGGAGGATGCCCAATCCTCCCTCAGTCATAGCCTTAACTTGTGACTTGCAGGAGATGGAGCTGCATCAGTAAGAAAGGAGTTAACCCCCTCGTTATGTTTTTTTAATGCTTTCATTTTGTTTTTACAATTACAGGAATTTAAATGATTTTCTGGTCAATGATGAACCCCAGAGTGTTGTTATCAGGAAAGTGGACAATGGTCATGTCACTGAATATCAAGCTGTAGCAGATGATCATTACTAGGGTTGAGTGGAGCACCATTGGGACTTGTCTATTATCAATGCCAGTCCAAATTAAGGCAGGTCCTTGCTGCATTCAGGCACACATTGCCTCTGTTTGTGCTCTGAATGACCAGATTGGGCTCCTCACATGTCTATCAGGGGTTTAAAGCAGGTTCTAACAACACATCTAAAGCTGAATTTGCTGCACTGTTACTTGGTGCCTTCACTTGACTCTTGCTGTTGAACTGCACAGAGGAATGAACCCTGACAATTGCTAGAATATAGCAAAGTGCAGAATCACTCCTATTCCTGAGCAGCACTGTCCGCAGAATCACATGGAGGACCACAACTATACTACCCACTAAGCTCCTCATATCCCTTCCCCCCTTGGCTCTCCACCATAAGCAAGAATCTCGGCAGGTTTGAGGAGCCAATGAAGAAACACTCCTGAGCCATTCATGGCTGAAATAAAATAAGGTGGTATTGATTATGACTGGTTTTAACATTGGTTACACAGAATAGGGACTATCATGGGGAGTATTCTGGATTTATGTATCTTGTTGGTGCAGGCTCTTGCTCTCTAAACCTTCAATAAGTGCAGTCAATGTAAACCCTCACATCAGCTCAAGTAACAGGAGCTGAATTACACTGTGACTTGCCATTGGCAGAGCCCCAAAACGGAAGATGTGCCATGCATGCATAACCAACACACCAGGGGCTTGGCACAACTCCAGGGGAAAAGTCCAGGCACAGGTAAGTGGCCAGACCTCCACCTACACAGGGTTACAGACTTATAAAATGTAAAGGCTGTTCATGAATTGCTCCTCAGCAAACTGGAGATAGGATCATTACTCCATGAAGTTACATAGTCTTGCCCAAAGCCACCTGATTCCTCCTCAAAGTATATTCTACAAGATAACACCCCCATGACTCTGCTCCTCCTGGTCATTCTCAAGGCCCTGTGGCATTAAATGTCGTGATTAATTAAAATGCAACTTTCAGCTCCAGTTTCAGTGGGGAAAAAAAAAATCACTCAGGACTTCCAGTAACATTCTTCACGTACTGTCACCACAACATCCAGCTCCACATGACTCCTTGACAATTCTTGGAATTCCCTTAAACAGCACAGGGAGGGGATCATGGCATTCAGACCCCCCTCCCTGTCTGGCCCACAATTAACCCTGGTCATTCTCCCAAGAGATGTGTATGTACATTATGTGCTCAGTACTTTTCAACAGTCCCATTATGCTTCATGTGAGTGTGTGATAAAATTCTGAGTTGTTTTAGGGAATTAAATTGTAACAGTTGAAACTTTTAAAAATACTCTGTTCAATTGATTTTCTTGGCTATGATTTCCTCTAAAATGTACTGCTTTACATTTCACTGAATTGAGTCGTATGCCGTTTACCCACAGAGTTAATCTTTGCTTTCTCAAAGTTTCTACATTGTTTTTCACTGTGGAATTTTTTTTCCACTCCACATTAATTTGATCCCATCAAAAACTTCAGTATCAACTTGAGTCACTGTCTAAATCATTTATATAAATGAGTAATGAAGAGTTCTGGAACAGATCCCTGGGATGCATCCATAAGCATTCATATCCTGCCAATTTGTGAAACATCTATTTACCCCTGATAATTAAAAATCCAAAAACGTAACAGGATGAGAGCAGGAATGGGTCACCTGGTGCCTCAAGCCTACCCTGCCATTTAACGCGATCGTGGTTGAACTATGATGGCCCCCCCCCCCCCCCCACTTCTTTGCTGTTTCTCCATAATCCTCCATTCCTCAATTTTTGAAATATTTATTCAGCTCTACTTTAAATAGATCTGGCCTCCACCATCCTCTGGGACAGAGAATTCCAGAGATTCTGTACCCTCTGAGAGAAGAAATTACTGCATTATTTTCTGTCTGCATTATCAGTTTTAGAGACCTGTTCTTCACCATAGTTTGAAGTTTATGTTCCTATTTAATTTTAATTTTTTTTGGTGTACATCTAAAATTTATAACTCTAAAACTGAGAATGCAGACAGAAAATCTAAAAAGATAGGACTTCTGGGATGAATGAAAAAGTGATGTTCAATCTGTGCAAGGTAATGGCTTCAAAATATTGCACAAAATTCTAGGTGTCCTTTATAGAGAAGTTAATAAGGCGATTATAGTGAGCCCAGCCTTTGGAATTACACCAGAATGAAAAGTTTTGGTTATTGTGTCATATATAATTATCTGGTCAGGTATATCTTTTGGCCCGTTGTACCCGTGACCCCTCCCCACAGGCTCCTGTATAAAGATAACTGTTCCACTGCCCCCGCAACTGAGTGCAGGACAACCAAAAATTTGAGATAATTCTCAAGTGAATTAAAGCCTATTGATTTCTGCACCATAGCCTCCTGAGTGATTGGTGGTGCATCAGTTATCAAAAAGGATTTGAATCAGCAAGACATTTTTCCCTGAAACTTTGCAGGTTAAGGGATAAATCTCATTTTGGCTTTTAAGGGAATGAAGAATCAAAGATTATACCCATTGATTGGTGAAAGTGGTGTAAATTAACAAAAACTCTCTCCACCCCCCCCCCCCCCCCCGCCACCCCCATATAGGAAGTTTTTTTTGGTGAAATATATCTTTTCAATATCTCCAGGGGAATCTAGAAGGAAATTAAGGCATGAGGATTTTCACACACCAAAATGATCCACATTTTGACCTAGATCTTCCTCTGATCATGGACAAGGCAAGTGGAAACAAAAGGAACTTTTGAAAAGCAATTGGAAAGGAAGAATATAAACAAAGTGAGGAAACTGAAATAACTTCATCAGTTGCCTGAGGGCAGAATTAACAGGGCAAAAAACTATTTTCATTGCATAGTAAAAGGTCATTTTAAAGCTAAAATCTCTGAACTCCCTAAAATAATAGGAGGTGATCTGTGCAATGTACTCCAAAGTAGGCTTATATGAGTGAACTATGGCCTATTTATTTATGTGTAATCAATGTCACCATGGAGGATGAACAAGTTAGGTTTGTATAGCAAGACCCACACATACAAAAATATTTTTTTGTTGAATTTAACTGATTGGTATAGGCTCTGTTTTCAAAAGGTTAAAGCACACTGGAACACCCTGAGATCATGAAAGTCAGCAAATAAGTGCAAGTCGCTTTCAAAAAAAAATTGCAAGGAGTCAAGTCTTGGGAGTGTACATTCCCCTTAGTGTGAAATCAATGCCAAATTCCTTTTTAGAAGTTTTATTGGCTGGTACTAAAAGATGAAGGGCAAAACTTCATCATGTTTATCAGGGCTCAGCACCACTTTGCTCAAAATAAAACGTTCATAATTCAGGCAAGAACAAATGTTGCCTTCATTTTAAAAGCAGCTCAAATAAATTAAATAAAAACTTTTAAAGCACGGTGCAAGGAAGTTTTCTTTGATTCTGCCCAAATGTTGGTTGCTTTTAGTTTCCTCACTTTCAATCCTAGCCATACATGGTACACAGTAATTTTTATGCAGCTACATTATGTTTTTTCAGATGCAAGTGGTTTATTATTACCGTAGCTCAGAGCTGGCCAGCACTCAAGAAAAACCCCAGATAAATATCCTTGCATTGCAGGATCACATCAGTGAAAGGTCTGAAAATACCTTCATTATTATTTTGGAGAATTTGAAACATCTGCATACACAAGTGTAGCCCCATTTCTTGGCACTGAACCCTCTGATTCTTCAGCCCACTTCCCTCCCTTATTCCTTTATTAAGAAATAAAAACACTATGTAAAAATTGATGGAAAAAAAATCTTATTTTATTAAGTGATTGGCTTCCCTGTGGGTCTGACTAGTGCTTCAGGCTGTCACCTGTGCTGGGAGGTTGAATTGTAGTCTGTGATATTTTGTAAAAGAAGCAAGGTGCCATTAGTGCAGCTCATAATAAGCCCATAATTTGATGGAGGAATGAATCTAATAGCATCAGTTAGACTTGCTCTTGTTTATATTTAAATATATAGTCCTTCAATCTTCCTTGCATGAAAGTTATTAAAAGAGAGAGAGAGAGAGAGTGTCCTTATTCACTGAATCTGATGGATTATAAAGTTAACAGGTTGGAACTTGCAAACCCCAGTTTTGCATGCCCAAACTTGCATCATAGCTCTTTCCCTTGCAATCTCCACCATTTGAGGGGATGTGGCAGAGAGAGGAAAGGGAATCAGGCTTCAGGAGCAGATGAAATGATCAGTTTGGAGAAGATTATGGAGTGAAGAAAAGGCAAAGGAGATGATTGGTAACAAGAATGGGAGAGGGAACCGGAAATCACTGTCTATGAGTAGTTCAGGTGGCTGGCTCCACCCTCACCTACCCCAATATAAACCCTGGTTTTCCCACCTTACCTCAGATTCACCAGAGGACTATTAAAAGCATACTTGTACTCCTCATTTGTCTCTGAGTGTAATCAGTAATGTTACAATTTTAATAGCTTAACTTTGAAGCAGGATGGAAGCCCTGCTGAACCCAGGTATGCTCCAGATCAACCCTCTGTCCCCTGAGGCCCCAGAGGAATTCACCTACTGGCTGGAATGCTTCCAGTGCTACCTGATGGCCACACAAAGTCTTCAACTCGAATAGTCTCCAGAGATCAGCATTTCTCTCTCAAGTTGGCTCCAAAGTGTACGCAGTCATCAGAGACTGTGCTACCTACAAGTCAGCCATAGAAGGCTTGAAGGCCCCAGAATGATGTGCTGGTGAGGTACCATCTCTCTCAACGTTGGCAGCTTCCGGGTAAGTCCCTGACCAGAAATTGCCACTATGAAGTGGTCACAGCCTGGGTGAGAAAGGAGGAACAAATCTGGGATACCCTCATGGCAGGAGTGAGGTTGAAGTATGTGAGGCAGCAATTACTAGAACTAGCGAAAGCACTCAAATGGGCCCAACTAGGAACTGATACAGTCATGGATGAAAGCGGCACCCTTTCAGAGGACCGGGTCATTGGGGCACCTGTGACCCCCACAGCCCAACACCAACCACTGCGGCCACACACAACCGGGGATGCTTCTTCTGTGGACAAGCACAGCACCCCTGCACCTGAAGCCCTGTGAAGGATTCCATGTGTGCATGAGGGCACTGGGTGAAGGTCTGCAGGCTAAAGGGAACCCAGAGAGGGCGACCGTGTGTGCAACCCCCAAATTATCACTCAACCCATGCCCGAATCCCGAAGGGCTGGCCTCTGCCTTGCTGCGCCTCATGGTGGGACCCATCACCGGAAGTGAAGCATTGCGAGAACCCACGGTAGCCATTTTGCCACACCTCGAGGTCAGCGCCACCTAATCCTTCATCGGATCAAGATGGAGGCCGGCCATCTTCCCATGCCTTGTGGTCGACACCATCTTGTCTGCCCACAGGCTAAGAGGAGAGAGTCGACATTAGCATGGAGACCGATGGGGTTTCTGAAGCACTGGCATCGGTCGTCCTGGATCAGGCAATATCTCACCAACTGAATAACTCGACGATGGAGGTGGGGTAAATGAACATTTGACTGATTGCTTAATAGATACTGGCTCCACTGAGAGCTTTATAAACTCTGCGACGGCTCTGTGGTACAACTTAAAAGTGTATCGAACGGACTATCATATTTTCCCAGCTTCTCACTTGCAATTTCTGATGATCCAGGGGTATTGTATAGTACATCTAACTGTAAAAGTGGGGGGGGGGGGGGTGGGGGGGGGGGAGTTTTGCAAGTTCTGATTATATTCACTGAAGGATTTGTGTGCTCCTGTGTTGCTAGGTCTGGACTTCTTGTGTCGCCTTAAAATTGTGACCATGGAGTATTCTGGCCCACTCCCTCAATCACGGTGCAGAACGGAAGGTCCCAAAAGCTGGACTCCACATGTGGTCTCTTCACCCTAAATATTCATTCCCTTCCCCCTCCCCCCCACCCCCAAATGTTTCCGAACCTGACTCCCAATTGCAAACCAATAGCTACAAAGGGCATGCAATATAATGTGGGGATCGGGAATTTATCAGAGCTGAGACACAGCGGCTGCTCAAAGAAAATATAAATGAGCCCAGCAACAGCCCATGGAGAGCCCAGGTGGTAGTCATGAAAGGGGAAGTCCAGGCTAGTGATTGACTATGGCCAAGCAATTAATCGTTTCACACTCCTGGATGAGTACTCCCTCCCTTGAATTTCGGACATGATAAACAAAATTGTGTAGTATGGGGTCTATTCAACCATCAACCTGAAAACAGCATATCGATCCGTTCTGAGGAATACTCCTACATAGCATTTGAGGCAGACAGAGGCTCTATCAGTTCCAAAGGGTCCCTTTTGGTAACACCAATGGAGTCTCGGTCTTCCAGAGACAGATGGACAAAATGGTCAATGAGTACAGATCAAAGGCCATCATCCTTTATCTCACCAACATCACCATATCTGGATATGGATACTCTCTAGAAGACCATGACGCCAACCTCCAGAGGCTTCTCCACATACAACCTCAAATACAACTCCAGTAAGTGCGTGTTCTAGATGAAACATCTGGCAATCCTGGGCTATGAGGTAGAAAATGGCATCTTTGGCCTTGACCAAGATCAAAAGCACTCCGTTAGACCTCCCGATCCAGAGGACCATGAAAGCCTTAAGGAGGTGCCTGGGCTTCTTCTCCTACTAGGCCCAGTGGGTCCCTCACTATGCAGATAAGATCTACCCCCTCTTAAATTCTACCTCTTTCCCATTGTCGGTCAAAGCCCAGGCAGGTTTCAACTATATTTGGAGCTACATCGCAAAGGACACCATGCATGCGGTGGTCGAGAACGCACCCTTCCAGGTGGGAAGCGATACCTCTGACGTAGCTCTGGCCACTACCCTTAACCAGGCAGGCAGGATGGTTGCCTTTTCTTCCTGCAGCCTACAAGGCCACGAGCTTTGGAACCCATCTGTAAGAAGAATGGGAAAGTGAGGAGATTGGCTGGGCAAAGATAAAGAGTGTGAGTGTGAGATGGAGCAGTGGAATAGGTCGAACAGCACCAAAGAATTGACCATGCAGAAAATTGGTCCAGTATCACAGGGGAAATGTAGGGACGGGGGCAAATTCAAATAGAAGTACTAGTCATCCTAGGGAGAAAGACAGTGGGAGAGAAGTGAGGAAGACATGGGTAAGAAAGAAAGGGATTGTGTAGGAGATCACATTGAATACCTCGATAAAAGAGTATAATGGGGACGCATGAGAATGTGGGGGTGAATTAAAACAAAAATGTGAAAATTATAGGATTGGAGTAAAAGGCCATTTGATGGTTGACATGGACTTGCTGAGCTGAAGGATCTGTTTCTATGATGCCTCAGTGACTTTAAGCCTGATGCATCCTCAGAAAACTTTTCTTTCCTAGTAACAAAATAGGTAGGGGTGGAATTGCTAAGGCCGGAGTAGCCTTTAATCCTACAATTGAATTCCTCTCCAAAGTTTGATACATGCCCGTTTGTCAGCCGCGTACAATATAAAATGCCATATAAATGACATCAATAGTAGAGTGTAAAATGCCCAATGACATCATTGTATAAAAAGCAACACTCGGCATAAGAAGACAAACAAAAGGCCTTAGAGATTGAATTTATTGATCAAGTTTCAGATTAAATTCTAATGTACTGTATAGTACATAATAACTTTAAACTACACAATAGAATTTCTAGGTCAGTGAATTCAATGTCAAATCTGGTGCAGAAAGGAGACAAAGAGTGAAAGAAAGAATAGATTACAAGAGACAAAATAGTGCAGAAAGATTAAATGAATATTTCAATATTGTATTTAACAATTAAAATTTGATGGATAAAATCTAACCTGTAATCAAATATCATTAGTGCTAGAAATAGTGTCTGCCAGTAATTTAAATCAACGTGCTCCTAAAAAGCTTACTTTAACTGTAATTACCAAGATTTAAAATCCTGGAAAAAGGAGGTCTCCCTCCCCAAACACATTTTGTGTTAATCCAGCAAATTTACTCCCTTACCATATTTTAATAACAGAGAATAAAGTATACTTTGTTCAAAGCTGATAGAGGCGTGACACACATCTGCCAACCTGAAGTTACTTCAACACTTGTGCATCAAAAATAACTGCCATCATTTTGATGAGAAAATTTGAACCAATGATTTTTGAGATAGATTGAGTCACGTTTTTTTTATTCCTATGGTTACAGCTCTATTTATGGTAACCTACACATGGTTTGTAATGCACCATCCTCAGTCAGGCAGATAACAGAGCAAAGTACAAGGATTTTTGAAAGGATTCAGATGGAAGAGCATCGTACAAGATATGAAAGATACCTAATGCAATAAGATAGATTGGGTAGACTTGAAGTGAAAATATGTTCATAGGATCTGAGGAGAAAAATTAGTTCAAGGCTAATATCAGAAGCATATCACTATCTAAAGAGTGATTGCAGAAAGAGGCCATGCACAAACCTTCAGTTACCCCTTTAGTTGATGGGAAGAATAATTCCCCTACTTGCATTCACCTGTTCCTAGAACTTGCACAGTTTCAGACAACCCACTGTAAGCCTATGGATTTCCCCACAGCGGAATCGAAGTTGATCCGCAATAGGAACGTCTTGCTGATTTTACATAGACCCAGATGTTTTTGAGAGCTGCATACATTGTGGGTACCAATGACCTTAAGCACATCGACGTGGTCAAAGCAGGCTAAAGAATCTCCTGGATCTGATTGGCAAGTTCTGGCACCATACGCTCAAGAAAAGTTCCAATCATATGAATACGACACCGAAAGGCAGATACACTTTGCACTGTTTTCCTTGGTATTTAATTTTATGGTGTATAAAGTTTATTTTATTTAAAAAATCAGTTGCACAGGTATGTTGGGGCAAGACCCGCTCATGAAACTGAAGCCTTGAGATAGTAAAGCCACAGTCTTTTCTTTTGAATGTCCCTGACATTTAGCATGCACAAACTATTTGATCTAAATAACAATTAAAATGTTATAACATTACAAAATAAAATCATATCCATAATTAAAAACATCAGCGTAAACTCTTTGTCAGAGCCAAAAAAATCTTCATGGTTTTGGGAATTCTGCTCCAGTTTTAAAAGATGGGAAGTCCTGAAAACTGTTTTTTCACTGGTGGGTCTTATCCAAACCATTCATCATAAAGCATTTGTTAACAAGATCAGAACTTCTCCAGATTCTAAACCTGTGAGTAATTATGCAAATAAACAATAGCAGTTCACCATAGAACTGTCTCCAAAACCCAGTAAAATCTCAGCATTTATTGAACTTGAACTAAAAGTATTTGGTGAGGTGACAGCTCTTTCTCTGTTGAAAAGGTGGCACATCAATTAATGCTTCTGTTAAGTTCCCATTTTCTGAAAATTAGCCAATGGTATAAAGTCACACATAGGGGCTGGAAATTGAACACATCATGACTGTTCAGTCTATGAAAACCTTGTTTAGTGATGTTCAAATTCTTGATGACATGATGGTGCAAAAAAAAATATGAATTTAAATTCAGTCGTCTTCGTTACTCAATGTGTTTAGGGCACTCTAATATTTCAATTGTGAAAGCAGTTTCAGGAGTCCTGGTTAGTTAAAAAAAAAAATTGGATAAAGTAATTTAGATATACATCATGTTAACCGGCCATTTCAGCGCATGAGTCCATGCCACCCTATTTACGTCCAATTAACCTACACCCCTAGAATGTTTCAAAAAGTGGGAGGAAACCAGGGCCCCCAAGGGAAACCCACACAGACACAGGGAGAACTTATCAACTCCTTACAGATAGTGCAGGATTAGAACCCCAGTCCCAATCACTGGCACCATAAAGGCATTTTGCCACCCATGCTGTCCCAAAGATTTTCATGTTAATTTTTACATGAAGGGACATGGAGGAGTAGAAGAGCCTCTCTGGATCCTGCAAGAAGCATAGAGGACAAATTCACTCTCAAAGATGTTTGATAACTGTTGATATAATAAACAACACCAGGGTAATGTCTTCATTGTGGATTTATTCAAATTGAGAACGTTCCCCACATTGCTTTCAATGTCTGTCCCACTACCTCCTGAAAGTTTAAGATATGTCATTAGTATAATGTAGCATTCCAGCTGAGATTTCTTATCTCGTGTGCCATTCCAAAGGAGGACATGGTTATGGTTAGATACCTAAATGCATAGTGTTTAAAAAATTTTTTAAATATAAGATTTAAAAAACAACAAATGCAAACTGCGTGTGTGAATGGCCACCCACGCAACCCAAAAAAATCCTCTCCAATGCTTTTCTACACCCCCCGCCCCCCCCACCCCCACCATTAAGGATGTAACATTGATATTTTATTTTAAAAGTACTTCCTTTAAAGAGATTCAGCCTGTAACTTTTTGGTACAAGAATATCATTTGATGGTAGTCAAATGGATCTTGAAAGCAGAAACTCGGATGCAATGAAGTCCTTTTGCAATCATTCTCTTTACTGCATGTTTATCTGGTTTGGGGCAAGGGTGAATACTCATTAAATATGTAGCTATCCACAACCATGAAAGTCAAATCCATTATATATTCCAATCTCTTCATAAAACATTGGCTAATAACGTGGGTGAGTTACTCAAGAAAAATATCGGCATTCTGAGCTCTCTCTCCATCATCTACCTACTGACCTATCTCATTAACTGCTGGTGACTGGATGGGATACAATTACTGGGCAGTTATTTGAAGCCATGATTAAAAACAGTTATCTTCCCAAGGGCACTATCCCCTTTGTGCATACTTCCTACTTCAACTCTGCAGGATTCACAGGAGTTATCGTGTCCACCAGTTTAATTGTGTCTTTGAACAATTAAGTCACTTTTTTGGTCCAAATCCTAAGTTATTCTTCAAATGCTACTTCTGTCCCCTTAAGAGCTGCACGCTTGCTTGCAGGAGTTTCCAATTTCAAGCCCCAGGAAAAGCTGCCATAAGCAGTAGACCCTGCTGCAGCAGGCCTATTCAATTCACTGGAGTGCAGCTGTCAGAAAATTGGACCTGGCCACTTCCTGCCATCTATTAGAAAACTGGAGCTTTAGCATAATCCTGGGACAAGGTGCCCAAGCATTTTAAGGCAAGAGGTGGCATTGAGTCTACACCAGCTTCTCATGGAGAAATTCTGCACTAAGCTTATGTTTCTTTCCATCTCCCTTCCTGCTATTACACCTATCAAGTCTGTTGTTCAACTTGCTAAAAGGGAAAGCATCTCTGCAATGACTGGAATCTGCAGTAGCTAGTGAAGCTCACAACATGTAGTGCACTAATACTCTGAGAATATTGCTTGACATACTAATTTATATTAATGGCGCAGTAAAAGTTATTACATTACTTTAATCAAGGGTATATTAGATTGAAGCAGTATTGTGTACTGGTAGTTATCTACATTTCAAAATGTCACATTTACATTTAGACATACAGCAAGGTAACAGGAATTCAGTCCGTGAGCCCACGCCATCCAATAACACCTAAATGAAAATACACCTTCAGTAAGTTTTTGAAGAGTGGGAGAAAACTGAAGCATCCGGAGGAAACCCACACGCACATGGGGAGAACGTTATTAATAAAACGTTTGTCAGCGACAGGTTACTGATTTAAGCTGAGCTACATTGCTCTCAAAGCGTTGCCACCTGGAACTGGTGAACAAATTATATGCAATTGTATTTTCAAACAAAATTCAGAACTAACACTGAACGTACAAATCTTGCCCTCCTTGGTAAACACTGCTGGTTGATCTTGAATCTGGAACCAGAGACAGCAAAAGGACAGCAGTTGCATGAGATTTGTTTTCTTCATTATATAAAGAATTGCAGACAGTCTGTCAATGTTGCATAAATAATGCTTGGGAGTTAAGATCACATGGAGAAGTTGATTAAATTAAAGGAGATGTGCAGCTTTCTCCACCAAATTAGCCATAATCGTTGAATTACCCAATGGTTTAGAGACTTTAAAAAAAAAATGACCAACTTGTGGTCAGCTGTGGCCAATCATATTTTCTTGAAAATAACTTCCTCTTTAAGTGCATTTTGCAGGAAACTGATGATGGTTGAATCATAATTTGGATAAATGTCTTTCAAGAATGCGGAGGATAGGAAAATTACCCACTGCTGCTAAAGACTTTAAAAGTTGAAGGAGCAGGGACAAATGGTGTAGTAAACAGTGCACTGCAGACCCTTAGTGTGGATTTACATCTGAAATTATCCAGTTGGTAATTTCCAGACTGCAGCCAGAATGTCTGGAGGAGGATACTTAAAAAAAGTTAGGTATTCCCCTCTGGGGAGGCATGTCAAAGGACATTAATTGGCAGCTGATGGGACATACAAGGGATAGCCATGAGTTAACATTATGTTTTGGCTAGACATCTGCTGAGCCTTGTGCCTGCTAGTACAGGTTAATACTTTGTTTTCACCATTGTTAAACAGAATGGAACTTGACCTGTTAATCGAAAGAACTAATACTGAACATAAATATGATAACATGTTTAGATGTCATCCTCCTATCTCTTTACATTGGGAACAGTGGATTCAGAAAAAAATAGAAGATTGGTAAATTAATTGACTCATCTCAAGTGAAATTTAAATTTTCAATGAACATCATTCAAAATTAATATGAAAAGGTCTAATCCTGAACAAGTTTTGTTGTCTACTTAATCTCCTATAACTTCAAGTGAATGTCTCAGATCCTTGTGTTTACAAGCAAGGGCCTTCCTGAACCAAAAGACAGTTTGACATTGCATTAGAATTACATTAAAGTCTAAAAAAATATACCAGTAAATGGCAAAAGCTCTTCATTGAACCACCCTGAGGAAATCAGGTATGATAAGAAAAATCTTGTATTGTAGAAGATCAGATGCTGCAAATGTCAGTGTTACTCGAAGGTCTTTAGAAATCCAAGGTTCTGTGTTCCTTTAAATTCATCTTGTACTGGCAATTATTGATCCATGTACTATTTACTCAGACTGTATTGCAAAAGTAGGCCACCTTCTTTGTGGTAAATACAGATTCCATTGATAAGGTTTTAGTTCAATTAATCTTGGCCATGTTTCAAACCTTTATGCACCATCAGTGGATTTATTTCCCCTTTCATCATGCCCTTCCCCTTTCAGAGCAGTCAGGTCTTGTTGACTATTTTAATAGAAGTGAGCTGTTCTACTCAGGACGCCATTAAGCCCATTTCACCAATTGTGGTGCAGAAAATGCTGGCTGTGAACCAAGCTAAATGCTCAGTTCTCTACCCTCAACCCAAGCATTTGAGTGAGCCGACGATAAATTTCATGACATCCAACAATCCATCTTATTGAGCCATGGAATGCAAGGCCTCCGACTAAATCCAGATCAGCTCTTCACTAGGAATCTTGCAGAGTGGTGTTTGTTAGAACACCCCATTAAAACAAATCCAACAAAATACTGAAAACTCAGCAGATTGGACAGCCGAGTGGAAAGTAAGGCAGAGTCAGTATATCAGGTAACCTTCGAAGAGCTTGACAACTTGAAACGTGAACTGCAAATCTGTTTCCGCAGATGTTGCCTTTCTTGCTAAATGCTTCCAACATTTACTGTTTTATCTGTAATTCCTGGCATAAGTTTCTTAACTTGCTTGGAGCAAAATAGATTTTAGCTGTTGAATAAAGAACTATGATGGGTTCCCTGGAATCTGCAGGCAAATGATATTAGTAGCCCGTTTCAGATTGCTAGCTTTTAACCTCCTACCTGAATGAAACTGATGTGGTTCCCAAAGAAAACAAGATAATAAGTAGGGCATTTGTCAATAAGAAGCCTTCTGTTTTTTTTAAATGGAAGAAATTATCTGCCATTACCACAGAAGGTGTGATGGTTGGTGCATTTTAAAAAATCGCAGTGCTTACTGGAACTGCTGTAATGGCAACACTGCTGCTGGTATGGATCTGGGAGAGCGGGGATCGGAAAGACAACATAGCTTTGTAGGGTCTTTCTTCCCAGTTGTGGTGCCAATGGCTCCGTACAGGAGCCTGTTGAAGCCAATTTTTTTTTATATCTTGTTATCACAGAGGTCAGTGCCCAAGATGGAAATGCCTGGTCTGGGCAGTGAACACGAGGGGTTGCAGGGGAGAAGTGGACAGGCACGTGGCGCCAGAAATGGGAGAACATTCCTCGATGAGAAGGTAAAGCCTGGTTGACAACCCTACAGGGAAGGTGACCACAGCAATGGACAAGAAAGGTGCTCAGTGGCTGAAGGACCCACATGGGCTGGGGGTTGTTGGCAACATGCATTCGAAAAATTCACACAGACAATAAGCTGCTAGCGACTTGATGACAAAGGACTCAGACCAGTCTGTGTGCTGCTTGAGACTGGTTCATGGGAACCAGTATCGGAACTGGGAAACGAGAGGATGCTGAAGCCAAGAAGGCTTTTGATGGGCCTTGGGTGTTTGAAGAAAACCAATGTCATGCTATGATTGGCTGCTGCCAGCTGGACACACCTCCCGAGACCAATCTTACCCATAACCCCTTGCATGCTCCCCATTCCACTCTGCCTCAATCATTCATGAGGTTGATGGCTGTTCCAGTCTATAGTTAATAAAAGCCTGATAGTTTCACAACTCTATGATTATTGATGGTGCATCAGTTTTATTAACTATATTTTTGAAAACAAGCATGGAACAGTACCTGAAACCTGAAAAGCTCAATATCGACCCTTGCCAAATGCCTCAAACACGTTCAAACTCTAGTTAAGTTGTTTTAAAGACTTCTAGAAGCAGCCACGGTCATTATCACCACGGATGCTAACTGACTGAGATCACTCTTGCTGTGAGTCAGTCCCAAGTATTCCCGATGAAGTCTATGCCAGCTACCTCCTGGCCACCAGAAAGCTGGGACCCAGGGATTTAAGTGCCAAGTACCTGCTGGGAACAACCTGCAATTTTTATTACATCAAGCATCACACGATGCTACTGATGCTTGACATACACACTAGAGGTGCCGCCGTGGGCAGGAGGTGAGTCACTAGCATGTGTCAACCTAAACACTATTGAGGTGGGAGGGAGTGGACAGGGTCTGATGGCCAGGGTGGCTGTGACCGTATATGGGGGACACAACACCTCGCTTGGGGGGTGGGCAAGTACTTCGTTTGGGGGCAATGCCTGCAGATGCCCCCCCCCCCCCGGTACCAACCCTAGAATGGACTCTTGATTCTCTTATTGTTTGGGGCAGCGGGTAATGCTAATGGTGACCTTTTATTTTCTTCATAGCAGGCAAAAATTAACAAACCTTTTGTATATTACATTCTTTGGAATATTACATGATAATACAATGAATCTTGAATAATCTGGTACCTGTGATATTTGAACAGTGGTACAATCCCCACATGACACACCTCCTGTCCATCATCTGTTTATTTAATCCAAACAAATTATATTCACCTAATCTTAGCCTGTAGCCTTCATGCTTATTGATAAACTGAAGCCATGGAAATTGGATTTAAATACGAGGAACCAAAGAAAGATAACGGTGATGCATATGATTAAGTAGTAAAAAGAATAACTGGAACATCCACCCATCCCCTTTTGTTCTGCTATAACTATTGTGCTATTCACTTCAGCCATTGCACCATCTGCCTTTATTATCACCAATAGTAGGTGTCACAGTTCGGAGAGATTTGCAGCAAAACCCTGGATGAGAGAATCAATTATGACCCTGACATAATCGATTTTCTAGCTACTAACTCCATCTCTTTCTATAACAAATATCTGAAATCAAACAAGATTCTTTACAGCCTCGGTGTTCTGGCTCTGAACTACATATCCACATTGTTGCCCTGGTAACACAGACCAACTCTGCCCATACCTCCATTCAGTTGCAACAGAAACCCTGGTCCTTGTTTTTGCTATCTTCAGTTTTGATGGTTTTTTTAAAAAAGCACCAGAATAGCCTCCCACACTTTACTCTCTGTAAACTCAAAGCTACCCAACCCTCTGTTGACCGTATCTGATGACACAGTCATCATTCATCATGATAGGGCAACAACCATTGCTGCATGATCTGTTCTCTGCCTGTACACAAGAAATAGAGGCAGGAGCAGGTCTCATGGCCTTACAGCATGCCCATTCAGTACAGCTGTTCTGCCCCAAGCTTCATCCCCTCTCTGTGCCAGATTCACATGGCTCTCAATTATTTCAAAATGTAACTACCTTCACTTTAAATAGCAACAGTGATCTGGCCTCCAAAACCCTCTGATTTTAACTATATGTCTCCTTAACTGAGACTCTCCCACCAATAAAAATATTTTGACATCTACCTTGTGATGCCTGGTTAGTATCAGGTTTCATTAAAATTATCCCTCATTCTTATGAATACCAAAGAACACAGTGCTAACTCTTTTAGCCATTTATAAGATAAATCTCTTATGCCAGAAATTAGCTGATAAATCTCTTCAGCACTCCCTCCAATGTTGGTACATCTTCTCAAGTCAAGTGTATTATCATCTGATTGCTCAAGTACAACCCAACAATACAGTGTTTTTCCTCAGTGCAAAATATACAGATACACAAACAGACATAATTCACACAAACAATACATATAGTGTGTGTGTCTGTGTGTGTGTGTCTGTCTGTGTGTGTGTGTGTCTGTGTCTGTGTGTATCTGTGTGTGTGTCTGTGTGTGTGTCTGTGTGTGTGTGTGTGTGAGTGTGTGAGTGTGTGTCTGTGTGTGTCTGTGTGTATCTGTGTGTGTGTCTGTGTGTACATACTTATACACACATACACATTAAATATTGTTTTGTAAAAAAGAAAATCTGCATCAAGTGCAGCCTCACAAGCACTTTGTAAACTCATAATTACTTCTGCTTCTGAATTTCAAATCCCAGGGCCATTTCCCCTTCTAACTATATTGCTGTACCTGCCTGCCAATGCACTGTCAATCACACACAAGAATGCCTAGTTCCTGTGTATAGTCTGCCTTTTGGTTCCTCCTACTGAGGTGAATTACCTCACACTTTCCTACATGAATCTTCATTTGCAAATTATCAAACTCATTTAACCCATGTACTTTCTATTTTTAAAAATGTAATAACAACTTCCACTCTATCACCATCAGCTCAGCCCTTACCCGTATCTCTTCCATTGCTCACACATCTGCCCTGGTCTCCTCTGCGCCAAAAGATAACAAGAACAGGATTCCCCTTGTCCTCACCTACCACCCCACCAGCCTCCACACCCAACACATTATCTCCCTACAATTTCTGTCAACATAATCCCACCACCATACCTCTTCCCCTCTCCTCCCTCCTCTGCCTTCTGCTCCATCCATGACTCCCTCATCCATTCATCCCTTCCCATTAATTGCCCCTTGGTACCTACCCCTGGGTCCTTAGGAAACGCCTCACTTATGCCCACATCTCCTCCCTCATCACCATTCAGGGCTCCATATAATCCTTCCAAGTGAAACTCTACTTTATTTGTGTTCGCAGGGATCATCTACTACATCCAGTACTCCCATTGTGGCCTTCTCTACATCAGAGAGACTGGATGCAAACTGGGAGATTATTTCACTGAACACTTTTGCTCGGTTTATGGCTATAGTAGGGATCTCCTAGTGGCCAACCATTTTGATTTAGAGTCCCAGTCCAACGCCACCATGTCTGTTCATGGCCTCATGCACTACCAAACAAAAATCACACGCAAATTGGAGAAGCAACACCTAATATTCCGTGTAGGCATAAACCAACTTTTTGTTAGGGTATTCCCGTCTTCCTCATCCTTGTCTTCTTTCCTCTAGCTCTTTAGCCCTTTCCCTCTCCATTCCGAGCTATCCCTCCTAGTATCACTTCTCAGATTTTTTTTCTCATGCACTCCCAACCATATCTCTTGCTTGTGGGCCTATGTGGGCCTATGCTCCTCACCCTGTACCTCACCCCACCTGCCTGCCTTTTGTTCATACTTTGAAAAGGGCTCAGGCCAAAAACATTGGTTATACAGTATATCTTTGATACATAAAGAATGCTGTGTTTATCTAGCCTCCTCACCCCTTTGGGATGCAGGATTCTAGAGAATTGTCACCTTCTGCAAGAGGAAATTCCTAAACTGTTCTCTTTTTAAACAATGTTTCTTTATCTTGCAACTATACTGGCTCACTTAAAGCTCCTCATTAGTGGAAATGTCTCAATATTTATCATTCCCTGCCCTATTAAAGCTTGTGTGTTTTAGAATCAGAATTTATTGCCATTCACGTCACAAAATTCACTGTTTTGTGGCAGCATTCCAGGCCCAACTATTGCAGTAAATTACATTTAAAATAAATAAATTAGTGCAAAAAGAAAAAGTTAAGTAGCCTCTGTGGTTCACTGTCCATTCAGAAATCTGACAATGGAGGGGAAGAGGCTGTTTTTGTAATGTTGGGTATGCTTCAGGCTTCTGTACGTCTTTCCTAATAGTAGCAGTGAAAAAAAAACATGGCCTGGGTAATGAGGGTCCTTGATGATAGAGGGTCCTTTCTTGAGACACCAATTTTTAAAGATGTCCTTAATGGAGTGAAGACAAATGCCAGTGATGGCGCTGGCTGGGTTTACAATCCTCTGTAGTCTTTTCCTGTCCTGTGCATTGGCATCTCTGTGGTGTGCTGTTAGCCAGAATCAGACACACACAAGGTAAAGACTGTTCAACAGGCTTTAATCCACAAAGACTTCCACAGAGTCAAGATGGCTGTAACTCTGAATGAGACTTCGGGAGGCCCGGCACAAGCTTATATCCAGGAGGGTGATTGACACCTGACTGGGTGGGGCTTGATCCATTCAGGCCGACTGATTGACAGCCAGCCTGGTGTTGTCCTGTCTCCTTACATTCCTGCAGGTACAGAGATTGCCCCCTGAAATAGGCTGGTGATGTACCACCACAATCTCCATGCCAGACAGTGATCCAATCAGTAGGAATGTTCTCCATGGTACATGTGTAGAAATTTGCAAGAGTCTTTGATGACATACCAAATTTCCTCAGGCTCCTAACATAATACAGTTTCTGGCAAGCCTTCTTCATGATTACATCAATATAATGGCCTCCCAGGTTAGATTTTCACACATGTTGACACCCACAAATTTGAAGCTTTTTACCCTCTTCACTGCTGACCCCTCGATGATGATAGGTTTGTTTCCTCCTGATTTCCATTTCCTTTTTTTTAAATTTTTAAAATATTTTTCACATTATGAACCATATTAACCAAAATGCACACATACATTTCCCTCTTGAATATAAACAGTGTCATTTTCTCCCCTTTTCCCCCCTCCCTTCCCACCCTCCTTCCCACCCCCCTCCAAACCCATTAAATGTTCAACATATACAATACATTAAACCCATTAAACAATGTCATCACACAATAAAAATAAACAAGAAAATTGTGTTATCTACTTTTACACACTGGGTCAGTACATTTTGTCTTCTCATTCTATCATTTTAGGGGCTGGAGGTCCGCGGTAGGCCCTCTCTGTTGTGTTCCATGTACGGTTCCCAAATTTGTTCAAATAATGTGACTTTATTTTTTAAATTATATGTTATTTTTCCCAATGGAATACATTTATTCATTTCTATGTACCATTGCTGTACTCTCAGGCTCTCTTCTGATTTCCAAGTTGACATTATACATTTTTTTGCTACAGCTAAGGCTATCATAATAAATTTTTTTTGTGGTTCATCCAGTTTGAGGCTTAATTCTTTACTTCTTATATTACTTAGAAGAAAGATCTCTGGATTTTTTGGTATGTTGCTTTTTGTGATTTTATTTAATACCTGATTTAGATCTTTCCAAAATGTTTCCACTTTCTCACATGCCCAAATTGCATGTACTGTTGTTCCTGTTTCCTCTTACAGCGAAAACATCTATCTGATAATGTTGGGTCCCATTTATTTAACTTTTGGGGCATGATATATAGCCTGTGCAACCAATTATATTGTATTACGCATAACCTCATGTTTATTATATTTCTCATAGTTCCAGAGCATAGCTTTTCTCATATTTCATTTTTTATCTTTATGTTTAGATCTTGTTCCCACTTTTGTTTGGGTTTATAGCTTATTTCATCATTTTCTTTCTCTTGCAGCTTGATGTACATGTTTGTTATAAATCTTTTAATTATCATTGTGTCTGTAATCACATATTCAAAGCTGCTTCCTTCTGGTAATCTCAGTCTGCTTCCCAGTTTGTCCTTTAAGTAGGTTTTCAGTTGGTGGTATGCAAAGATTGTACTGTGAGTTATTCAATATTTGTACTTCATTTGTTCAAATGTTAATAAATTATTTCCCAAAAAAACAATTTTCTATTCTTTTAATCCCTTTTCTCTCCCATTCTCTAAAGGAAAGGTTATCTATTGTGAAAGGGATTAGTTGATTTTGCGACAATAATAATTTTGGTAGTTGGTAATTTGTTTTTTTTCCTTTCTACGTGAATCTTCTTCCAAATGTTGAGCAGATGGTGCAGTACTGGTGAACTTCTATATTGCACCAGTTTTTCATCCCACTTATAAAGTACCTGTTCTGGTACCTTCTCCCCTATTTTATCTAGCTCTATCCTGGTCCAATCTGGTTTTTCCCTTGTTTGATAAAAATCTGATAGATATTTTAATTATGCTGCTCTATAATAATTCTTAAAGTTTGGTAGCTGCAAACTACCTTGTTTATATCATTCTGTTAATTTATCTAGCGGTATCCTCGGTTCCCCCCCCCCCCCCCCCACTTTCCATAAGGATTTCCTTATTATTTTCTTTAGCTCATTGAAGAACTTCTCTGTTAAGGGAATTAGTAACATCTGTAAATTCATTAACTTAATCCATGCAGCACAAGGAAATAAGACGCCAACAGTGGCTGTTGCTTTAGACGCAGAGAAAGCCATTGACAGCGTAGAATAGAATTATTTATTCAAAGTATTACAGAGGTTCAATCTACCAGAGAAATATATTAATTGGATTAAAGCATTATATAAGGGTCCAATGGTGAAGGTGACAGTAAATGGATATATATCGAACCAATTAAGCAGGTCAACTAGGCAGGGATGTCCACCATCTCCCTCACTGCTTGCTTTAGCAATAGAACCATTGGCAGAACTGATAAAAACAGAAAATAAAATAAAAGGGATAAAAATAAAAGAGAAGGAATATAAAATAAGTCTATTTGCAGATGATGTCATAGTATTATTAACAGAACCAGAATTATCAATAAAAGAATTACATAAGAAATTGAAGGAATATGGAGAAATATTGGGGTACAAGATCAACACAAATAAAAGTGAAGTGATGCCAATGAATAATGCGGATTTCACAAAGTTTAAAAAAGAATCACCATTTAAATGGCAAACACAAGCAATCCGATACCTAGGTATTAGACTAGATAATAACCTCGGCCATCTATACAAATTAAATTATCAGCCATTAATGAAGAAATTACAAGATGACTTAGAACATTGGAAAGATTTACCACCAACACTGAGAGGAAGGGTAAATTGATTTCCACTTCCTGAAGACCACAATCAATCCTTTAGTTTTTCTAATGTTGAGTGCAAGGTTGCTGTTCTGACACCATTCAACTAACTGATCTCATTCTTGTACATGACCTCATTACAGATTCTGCTGACAACTGTGGGGTCATTGTCAAAATTGTAGATGGCATTTGAATTGTGCCTGGCCACACAATCATGGGTGTAGAGCGAGTAGAGCAGTGGGATTGAGCTACACCTGTATTGATTCTCAGTGAGGAGGAGAGGTTGTTTCTGATTCGTACTGACTATGATGTTCCAAAGTTCAAGGATCTAGTTGCGGTTGTGGGGGGTGGAAGCAGAGGCCCAGGTTTTGGAGCTTGTTGACCAGTAATAAGATGGTGTTGAAAGCTGACCTGCAGTTCATGAAGAATAACCTGGTATACATGTTGCTGTTATCTAGGTGATCCAGAGCTGAACAGAGAGCCAGTGAATTGCATCTGTTCTGGAGCAATTGTGGCAGTCGGATATTTAGTGCATCCATATTTCCATTTAGTTATGTGTTAATTCTGAACATAACCATCCCTTCAAAGCATTTCATCACAGTAGATATGCATGCTCCTGGGCAATAGTCACTGAGACAGCCCACTCTGCTCTTGTGATTGATGCCCTTTTGAAGCAGGAGGGAAACTCTGACTGCAGCAACGAGAGATTAAAAATGTTGTTGGCTGACACAGATTTTTAGTACCCTTCCTGGTACAGCATCAGGGCCTGACGCCTTGAGAGGGTTCACTCTCTTGAACGATGTTCTGACATTGGACTCTGACATATCACAGGGTTGTAAGCTTCTGCAAGGATTCTCATTAGTACTGTTCAGTTCTCCTTTTCAAAGTGAGCATAAAAGGTGTTCAACTCATCAGGTAATGAAGAATCACAGCCATTTTGGTTTTCAGCCTCACCTTGTTTGATGTAATGGCCTGCAATCCCTGCCATATTTGGGAGTATCTGACTCTAGCTTCCCTTGGAAATGCCTCTTTGCTGCTAAGAGAGCCTTCCTTAGGATGTACCTAGCCATCTTGTTAGAGATCTGGATTACTAGTCTTAAATGCCATCTATCTCACCCTCAGCAAGATCTGATTCATCCTATTAAAGTCTTATATATTTCAATCACATCATCCCTCATTCTTCCAAATTCTAAATAATGTCTTGTGGAGTTCTTCTGGATTGCCTCCAATGCTGGCATATCTTCCTCTAAAAAGACCAAGACTGAACAGTAATCTTGTTATGGCCTCAACACCTTCTACAATTGTAATGTCTCACCCTTGTTTGAGTTAAATTCCATTTGCCATTTTTTGTGCCACCACTTACTCAAGATCCTATTGTAATCATAGCTAACCCCCACCAATTTTGGTGTCATCCACAAACTTACTAACCACGCAAACTACATCAACATCAAAGACGTTAAATTAGATGACAATCAACAGTGGATCCCACAATGATCCCTACAGTCATAGGTCACAGACATCCTGTCCGTAAAATAACTCTTCAACTACACCCTCTGTCTCCCACTTCTGAGCCAATTGTGCACCTAAATGGCCTGCTCACCCTGGATCCCATGCAATCGGACCTTCTAGACCGGCTTTGTCAAAGGACCTGGACATTTATTACTTTTATAATAAAATAATTTGTTTTCTTAACTTCATCATCTTACACATGGATTGAAAAGGACACTTCAATGTTGGCAATAGGACAATTTCATCTTGCTTTCAAATTCCTAATGACATTACCTTCCCACCTTTCCCCCCGGCCCTGCCACCAGGATTAATGGGCTTATCAGTTCCAACTTTGTTATAATCTCCACATTTTATTTCCTCACCACAATGTGCCTTCAGCTGCTAATTTCCACATTTTGGAGTTATCTGCCCCCTCTCACTCCTTCATCTCCCTAAAACCTGCCATTGCGAGCTGATGTCCAGTGGCCCTAAAATCTCCTCTCACAGCCTTGTGACAAACTGCTTTCGATTGTGCTTCTGTGAAATGCCTAGGGTCTATGTACATTCAAATTTGCTTTATTGCAGCTGTGAAAATGCCAGTTATTAGAAGTTATACTGTTTGCTTTAGATTTTCATGGACAACGTGATGCAAAACTCATTCAGGGTTCTAGAAAAGTAAGGAAGACAATTGTGATTGAGGAAAAGGGAGAATGAAAAACTTGCATTTGTCAGTTCACTGAACCCAAGACCTTGCACTGACAATCTGGATCACGTTTTGCTTCTGGCCTTTTGACCACCACCATTTTGAGTTCTTCCATTCTTCATGGCCCCATCCATTGCACTAGGACCTCCGCAAGCATTCAAGAAATTCACAACTTTATTCTCATGTCTTCTTCCAATTCACTGATACTGACAATGGATGAGGATTTTTTTTCAAAAAATTCAATACAACTCCCTTGCAGAGCAGCATTCCTGCTTTTGATTTTGCCCAGAGGCTTTTTAAAGCTTTCCATTCCAGTTGGAGTAAATTGGGGAAGGAGATAGAGAGCGAAGTAGCATGGTCCCAAGAAACCATCAATCAATGAAGGAGCTGGTCCTCGATATGAGGAAATAGGGTAGAGTACAATAGTGCTGAGATGGATAGCTTTGAGAATCTCAACGTAAACATCACAAATTTTCCCTGGTCCAATTACATTGATGTTTATGGCAAAGAAAGCCCAATAATTCAAACCAGTCTTTATGGATATCCCATAGAAAGTATCGTGTCTGGATGCATCACAGCTTAGTATGGCCACTGTTCTGCTCAAGACCACTAGAAACTACAGAGTCATGAATGCAGTCCAGTCCATCATGAAAACAAGTCGCCCACCATTGATTCTGTCATCACTTTCCACTGCCTCAGGGAAGCAGCTGGCATAATAAATAGCCCATCCCCATTCGGTCATTTGCTTCTCTCCTCTCTCCCATCTGGCAAAAGACAAGAATTTGAAAACTTGTACTAACAGATTCTTTCCTGCTGTTATCAGATTCTTGAACGGAGCTCACAAACCTACCTCATCATGACTCATATTTTAATCTGCACTTTCTCTTTCACCCTGTTTTCTGTTTCTCACACTACCTTTTGTACTTGTATATAATTTATTTGCCTCGATGGCACTCAAACAAAGCTTTTCACCATATCTCAGTATACATGAAAATAATTAACATATCAAACAATTAATGATCAAACTCAAAATAACCTAGAAAGTTTTGTCCTGCTCCTCTGTTCCTGTTACTAGAAAAGGGTTTCATACTAATTTCAAGGCACCAAAGCGAACATCGCTTCTTTTCCTTTTATCTCTTGATGAAAAGCCATTTTAAGGATATTTGCTGCCAGGAGGATGTTTTTAATGAGTGATGGCAATGGGTAGATAAGTAAGCTCTGCCTTTTCATCAAATTGGTTGAACTATTAAGGAATTTTGCCCCTCTACCAATTCTGGACTTCATTTACAACCCTGATTGTCTAACATGTCATTGACCGGAAAGATCCAATGCTTTAAACCAATCATTAATTGTTTAAATGAGGTGAGGGGGGTTTGGAAGGTTATTGGCAGAGAGCGGGAAGTTTGAGCTAGTGGAATTGTTCATTTGAACTGGTGTGGACTCGAAAGGCCGACATGGCCTGTTTCCGCTCCGTGAATGGTTATATGATTATTATATGATATCTCACTTGAAATCCTGCATTTATTGAGCTCCTACCAATCTGACAATCATTCTGGTGGAGGTAGATAAGGGGGAGATTTTTCCCAAAAAGACCTTTGGGACTCTGACATCTGGGCCCCATGGGAGTCAAAGGAACTTCTGCTTCACTCCTTCCAGATAAGAACAACCACAGGTTTTCGGAACTTTGTCGAAATATTTCAGTTATTTGCAGGTGTGCTACATTTATTGGAAGGTTAGATAAAAGGCATAACAATATTGGACAATGGTTTTCTTGTTACAGTATGCAGTGGACAAAAAATGTAAATGGAAGTGTGAAACATGGCAAATAGGAACAAATAAAACAATTATGTACACGATTAATGACAGAATATTGTGAATTATGGAGAAATAGATGGCGCTTAGAGTGCGTGCTCCTACATCCATAAAGATATTGAAGCAGAGAGATATGGTGGGAAAAAGGTCTATGGGATGTGTTCTTTCATTTAAGAGAAGTAGGAAATAAAATCCTGAACAGTTAGAAATTATCTGAAATACTGAATGTAGTTCTGATTCTGCAAGTCAGTTTATCAGGTTGTTCTGATGCTACCTGCATACAAATGATAACTGAGGGAGGGAGTCCTGGCAGTGACATCCTACATGATAGCAGTGAGATGGATGATTGATCCATATTTAAGGATTTAATGAACAACTTCAAAGAATACATCACAACCGCTCCTGTCTTTGTTTGTAGAAGACTGCGTTACTGAGCCAATAATAAAGGTATTCCCCAATCAGAAACTATATATGAATCAGGAACTTGCTTCAGTCAGGTTAGAGGCATTCAAGTCAGGAGGCTTGGCCCTCTGTTAGAAATTCAAGTATAAACTTCACAAGGCCATTAAGGATGTCAAGAGCAAGTACCGCACCAGGCTCGCATCCAAGGACTTCATAGACAGCGGTGACTATGGCAGAGTATGAATTATATCACAGACTACAAACCAAAGCCCAGAAGCACTGTGTGCAACACTCCCCATTGAGATAAAAACATGTTTTATGCTAATTTTGTACAGAGGCCCAACAGAGAGGTGACATCTACGTCAACTACTCCAAGCACTACTGCATCCATGGTCACTACTGCTGAAGTCAGGTTAACCTTCCAGCATGGGAACCAGGTAGAGTCCCAGATATATCTGGAGAGACTGCATTGATCAGCTGACTGGCACATTCATGGATGTCTTTAACCTCTTCCTACAACAGGACACAGATTCGTGTTGCTTCAAGAGGCTATCATCATACCTGTACAAAACAAAAGTGCAATAATGGGCCTAAATGATGACTGACCTGTGGCTTTGACCATGCACCATCCCAAGACACTGGGATGACTCACAAACTCAAGTCTACCAGCTAGCCTTGACCCATTTCATTCTATTGCCCAAGCAGGTATGTGGCAGATGCCATCTCCTCATTCTACTCGCAGCCCTAGAACACCTGGACCCCCATGTTAGATTATGTTATCTAGTCTATTTTACTGTTTATAGACCATAGCTTTGCTTTCAATACCATACACCCAAGCAAACTCTTTCCAAAACCTCAGGGCCCTGGCTTCAGTGTCCCATTCTGCCACTAGATTCTTGACTTCCCAACTAACAGAAGTGAAGATGGATAATAACATTTCTGCCATGATCACACTGGGGATCCTAGAGAATGCTTACTCAGTTCCCTTTTATACCCTCTCTACACCTGTGTCTGTTCAACCAAATACCATTCCAACTCCTCCTTGAAATTCACCTCCAACATCACAGTACATCAGATAACAATGAGGTGAAACACACAAAGGAGATTGAAAGACTAATGCAGGGTGGCAAGATAACAACCTCTCAACACCAGTAAAACAAAGGAGATAATTATCAACTTCAGGAGAGGGGGCAGAGACCACACCCCAGTCAGCATCAATGGTGCTGAACTGAAAAGTGTAGTCTCCAAAGAGCTAGACGAAGCACATTGATACAATGGTCAAGAAAGTATTCATTTTTTTCAGAAGGATGAAGTTCAGCACATCCCCTCCCCTGTCCCTCAACTACTTGTGCAGGGACACCATAAAAAGAATACTTGGTGGAAAAATCTCCCATTGGGAAGAGAACTCAAGAGTGTGAAATCATGCACCAATGAGGTTAAAGACAGATTTATTTTTCCTGCAGCTATCAGGTTCCTGAATGAACCTCTCAAAACTGCCACCATGCTATCTTTGCTTGGTACAAATTGATTTTTTTTCATTGAATCTATAATTTGCAATTGTGCTCCTGTTCTACTTTATACAGCTGTGTGCATGTTATAGAGCTAACATTTTAGACTGCTCGCAGAAGACCTCTTGTCACAGTACTAGATAATAATGACAAATAAACAAGGAAGTTTACAGAAAGGAATGTAATAATGCAAGAAAAGGTTCCAAGAGACTTTAAAGGAAGCTGTCAGAGATGGCCAAAAGATTAACTCAGGAAAGATTAGGTCATATAGTTTTATTTTCTTCAGAAAAGACTGATTGGTGTATTAATGGGAAGAATGCATTTTCTACACCAGGGTGCCCAGTGCATTCCCCAAACAAATTGAACCTGACTGCATCTTGCAATATAGACACGCTTCAAATCAGTATCAAGAAATGACACCTTTGGGTTAAATTTGGACCCAAAGTTTGTGAGCCTATGAGACTTGGGTCAGATTTTAATGTTATATTCAAGCAGATCGCTGGGGCACAAAACCATCATTTCATTACTAGCCTGAAGAGCAACAGGTACCTGAGGGTCACTGCATGAAAGGGCAGGTATAACAGAAAACCTCATCACCCTTGAAGAATATCCTGAAGAGGCAACATTTACAAAACCATGAAGTGAGAAATGTAAAGTGGAGTTAGATTCAATAATCCCTTTTAACTAGGATGGAAATGATGAATATTATGACCTCTCGTCTTTGCCACGAATCTATTATTCAATGATAGAAGTTTAATCCAATGTTATTAACTGAGAAGTGTCAAAATAAAGCAAAAATTGAGGTCTGCAGTTTCCATGAATTGCATTTATACATTTTGAGTTGAAAATAAAAGTTGTATTCCTTGCAAATTTTAATTATAAAGGAATTATAAAAAAAAATTGTAAGAGATCTACTAAATAGTTAGCAATGAACAGAAGATGCAAATCTGAAAGGTGACAGAATCATCTGGTCAGCAGCCCTATTTTTATATCCAGGAAAATAATTGTGTTTTGGAAAAAAAACAATAGTTTGACCTGCTCCCTCACAATTTCAGTGTGACTTGGGTTCAATCCTAAACCTGATCCTGATATCCTGAGCTGTCTGTGTGGAGTTTGTATGTTCTTCCTATGACCTGGTGGGCTTTTGAGAAAGTTTGTGAGAGGGATCAAATGCAGTAATCCCTGTCTTCTCAATATTTAGTTTATCTCAGAATGTTTTTCTATGGCATACCTACTGAAAGATTGCCAAGACAATGTGGCAACTATTCAATAACTCTGCTTTTAAATTTGATGATCTACAATTGCCTCTTTTATACTTAGTAATAGAGGCTCACAGGCACTTATGCTGACAGCTTCATATACTTAAATCCAGCTCCATTAAGCTGCTTGACCTTTAAACTCTGTTACCATGGTTACCATCTTATTTTTCACATTACTGCTGTGTTTAATACTTCCTGGATGTTTGTGCATCTTTGCTGTTAAAAAGGCATTTATTATATAAAATAAAACAATGTTAAATACATTGAGGGGTAAAACATACTACGTTCATTAGTTGGTGCTCTGGTTCTACAACATAGTCACATAATGCATAAGGCTACTAGATGATGAGACATTCAGTCACTTCAAGATTTCATGTCTTGGCTGTGTAATTTGGGGCAATTTCAACAACAGTGAAATGCTTCTCCAGCAGGAAAAAAAATGACCAGTAATGGACTTAAGTGAATAAATCACGTAAGTGGAAGAAGTAATAGTTTGTTCTGGATGTTGGGCAAGTCAGAAGAGGAAAAGTACTTGCAAATTGCCTGGTAGATATTTGATTCAGTGCATTCATGCAGTAAGGCGGTGATATGGACTGAGTTCCTATAGATAGTCTTTTACTGCAAGCACAGAAATATAAAGATTTTTTACATTTTATGATACATTTTTAATTACAAAACCATTGAGATACAGCCAGATATAATTTGTAAGACAACACACTTAATGATAATGAGTCTATTCTCATTCATGGGTTGGCTTCGCAAATGAAGATTTAGGAAGGATTATAGAAATGGGCATGTCCTTCAAATCTGCACAATGGATTTTTTAGATGGAGTGTAGTAATGGTCCTGCCTTTTACACCCGGGGTTTATCTGCCACAGCCTAGCACTCTAGGACAGTGAGAGGCAGGTCCTTGGGTCGAAGGTGTTACACCAGAGTGTCCTCTCCTAGATGGATGGCCTGGCGAGCCCCATCTACTCGGGTTTGAAATCAGAGTTTTTCTTCTTAGGTTGGCTGCCAATCAACACTAACAAGCCACTCAGTCATGCCACGACATAGCATACTCAGTGAAAACAGGGGACACCAATTAAAATGTGTTGCTATGGATGCAGTAATATAGGAGAGGCCATTTACAGTGACCTCCTGCCTGGCAAGCCAGGCAGCCACATGACGATCACTACCCTGAGAAAGGAGAAGCAATGTATTACATGTGCATTTTTCCTGGGTAAGCAGAACATCAGGCCCAGACTTCACCCACCATTTTATACATTGTACAATGGACATATGCACTGAAATTCTTACTTGCTGCAACTGTACAGGTAGTTCATAAAAAAAATACAACTACTATAGTAAATTAAATTAAAAACAAATACAAAAGATAGATAATAAATATTCAGACAATCCTTGTGTGAATAAGAAACAGTCCATGATAAGTGTAGCAAAGGGGAATTCAAGACCTTGATGGCCATTGGAAAAAAAAACTGGTCTTCAGGCTTCCGTACCTTCAACCCAAAGATAACAGAAGAGATTTTTAACAAGGGTGTTTGGGGGGGTGGGGGGTCATTTATGATATTGGCTGCTTTCTTGAGACAGAATCTTACATTGATGTCTTCACTGGATGGGAGGTTGAAGATATGAAGGACATGGCTATGTTTGTTATCTTCTGTGTTTCTGGGCACTTGAATTGCTAAACCAGGCTGTGATGCAACCACTCAGTATTCTTTTCGCAGTGTACCTGTACAAGTTTAATAGAGTATTCAATGACATACCAAATCTCCTCAGACTTCTTCGAAGGTATAGGCATTGGTCTTCTGCTTCATGGTTGCCTTGATGTTGGCTCCTGAAGGAGGTCTTCGGAAATAAAAATTCCCAGAAACTTGAAAGTATTAACCCACTCACTTTTGTCCCATCAATGTTCTTCAACCTCTCCCTCCTAAAATCAACAAGAATATCCTTGGTCTTGTTGAGAGAAAGATTGTTCACTGGCACCACCCAACCAGATTTTCTATCCTGTATTCTGACTCATCATTTCCTGTTATTTGGCCAACGTTGGCAATGTTGAGAACAAATTTATAGATTATGTTGGGGTTAAACTTGACAATACAGTTCGGAGTTTACCGGGAATAGAGCAGGAAATAACCACTTGGTTTCCCTTGTGTTGATGTTTAGTGATGACCATTGATAATGCTGATTGAAAAAAAAAAATGCCTTTACAAAACTCTGAATAATTTGAACAGAATTATTAATCTGACAAGAACAGATAAAGATGTGAATGATTATATCAACTTCAGAACATATTTAAATGAAGTAAAAACAAAAAAAAAGGTTAAAAATGCTGGACTACAAAATACGTGATCACGAATTAGAGTGAATGGAACCGAAACTGCTCATCAGATGGAAGAAGCTGCATAAGGAAAAGTTCACATGGTGTAGCTGAACTTTGTTGTTACTGATTAATGTATTTAAGTGCTAAGAATGGTATAGAAACCTCGAATGTGTAAGCATGCTTTGAGTGGGTGTTTGAGAGCACTTAGTATAGTGATATACTCCATGTTGAAATCTGACCACTCACGTCAGACAAAGTAGTAAAGAAACGTGTTGTTGTCTGTTTTCTAAGAATGAACTTCTGTATTGGCATAGTTGGCAGGACTTTGCTGGAAAACGGATACCAGATTGAGTAAGAGACTGTGGTGTTCTTAGGATCGGAAGGGGAAAATTGAACCCTTTGTGATTGACCTCCCAAAGGAAACACCCAGGAACACTGTGGTACCTCATCAGAGGAATTTGGTTTCTTGCCGAGATCCTTAGAAAACAGACCGAAGGTTCGAAAAACATGTATAAGGTATTATGAATGAAAATCTTATATTAATGATTGTTTGATTTTTGCAAGTCAGAAAAGGACTTGTCATTCACAAATTAGTTGGGTTGAGGACAGAACCTCATGATAATGGGAAATAATTTGGATAAAAGAGACAGGGGAATTCCTGTTCACCAGATGTGTTATTTGAACCCTAATAATAATAAAGATTATCAAATGTTGAATTACAAGTTGACAAAATGATTGGGAAACAAAGCTTGGCCAGTAGGAGGTATGTGGAATATAGAGACTATTTAAAAAGCAGAGATGTTAATTTGGGAGAAAGATGCAGGAAAAAAAATGGATTAAGGAATGGAAGGAGGAGGCACAAAAGAGATGGGAAAAGATTAGGAATAAAAGTTGGATAGACAATGCCCGTCAAAGAGGGATAGTGTTGAGGTATGAAAGGTAAAAGATTGGAAGTCATTACAGGCAGGAGGTAAGTTGGTTGAAGGACAGGAAAAGAAACACCAAAACCAAAGTTCAGAAAAACAAAGATCTCAGACAAAACAAATGATAGCTAAAAAAGGATAACTAGATTTTAAAAATTCTCCAGAGACTCCATGTCTGCCATGGCGACCCAACCTGTTAGTGATGAAGAGGCTGGATCAGTAGGGAGACCACCTCCCTACTTTCCATTATATCCCCCCTTACATGGTATTCCAGTACTGGAAACAAATTACTTGGAGGTCTAGGATGGTCTGAGAGTTATTTGAGCCATCTTCCCCCATCAGCATAGATTGACCAATGCCTCCTGGCCATAGCTGAGAAAGAAAATGAAGGATTTTGCAAATGAGAACTGTCCCAACCCTCAAGCAGGAACAAATGGTCAACAAATAACTATGGAAATATCTTCTTCTTTGGCTTGGCTTCGCGGACGAAGATTTATGGAGGGGGTAAATGTCCACGTCAGCTGCAGGCTCGTTTGTGGCTGACCAGTCCGATGCGGGACAGGCAGACACGATTGCAGCGGTTGCAAGGGAAAATTGGTTGGTTGGGGTTGGGTGTTGGGTTTTTCCTCCTTTGCCTTTTGTCAGTGAGGTGGGCTCTGCGGTCTTCTTCAAAGGAGGCTGCTGCCCGCCAAACTGTGAGGCGCCAAGATGCACGGTTTGAGGCGTTATCAGCCCACTGGCGGTGCTCAATGTGGCAGGCACCAAGAGATTTCTTTAGGCAGTCCTTGTACCTTTTCTTTGGTGCACCTCTGTCACGGTGGCCAGTGGAGAGCTCGCCATATAATACGATCTTGGGAAGGCGATGGTCCTCCATTCTGGAGACGTGACCCATCCAGCGCAGCTGGATCTTCAGCAGCGTGGACTCGATGCTGTCGACCTCTGCCATCTCGAGTACCTCGACGTTAGGGGTGTGAGCGCTCCAATGGATGTTGAGGATGGAGCGGAGACAACACTGGCACCACCTACGGCTCCTAGAACGCTTCCACCAGCGTTGTATGGAAATATACTCTGTATGGAAAACCCAAGAATTGTGTATGATCCGTGACAAAGCCCCAGATAAGACCATGAGCACTCAGGGATTTATGGATTATGTGCGATTTACCATGGAATACATATGGACCCTAACCACATCTTTACTAACACCAGCAGAATAGACTAAATGGAAAATGACAATGAACCATCAAACTTGAGATGCTTGTAAGATAATAGCAGCACATAATGGACAGGCTAAAGAGGCAAGCTGGGTATCCTGTTTTTAATGCTGGGAAAACATCAACAGCTTTTAATACTATACTGATGAGTTGTCTCCATATTAAAATTCAGATCATGATTAAAACCAACTTAAATTGCTCAGACAATGATGTTACCCAGATGAGATAGGCAGTAGGGACATTTTGGAATGATGGAAATGGAGGTACCAAATGTCACAGGGGCACAGGTGAAAAATGAATATTTCACCAATGAATATGGGGAAGCAGGAAATTACCAAAATCTTGCAATACAATCACAAGGTGAAAGAATAGTGAGGGGATAAGGAGGTTCACAACCCAGGCCATGATGCAATAATGGGGTAGATAACAGAAGGAATGATTCAAAAGGAAGTATAGGGGCATATTACAAATGGACACTGGATGAGAAATTATCCCAGCCAAAGACAAAGAGCTGATGATTGGAATGCCTCCTGCCAAACCCCCTACACCACTAATGATCCCTTCCGCCAGTAACACAAGGAGACCCCTGTTCAGAGGCCCTTTCTCCTGATAGCATGTCCAAGTGAAGAACCTATGGTTGAGGTGCTGCTGGAGGGTACCAGAGTTCCATTTTTGATTGATATAGGGGCCTCATCCTCAACAGGAGCTCGTGAAATATCTGGATATCCTCACATTTGATGGGGAGACCTATCAGGGTTCAATGGAAAGACTAGAATTTACTATCAAACCCAGCCCCTCATGGTGAATTTTGCCAACAATGCCACACTGTGGCTTTTTCTGTCATGCCTCACCAGCAGGAAGAGACCTGTTGATGGGCCTCGAACTGGACATCACTTGCTCTGAAAATGGTATCCACCTACCGACCCACCGAGTCTTCACTGAGTCCCACTCTTCAATGGTGGAAATTGACCTCCCGCCCTCCCCTTTTTTTGGCGTCATGCCAAACCCTCATGTGACTCTTCTATGACGCTACTGGCTGCAATGCTGAAATGAGCTATTTCTCTGAGCAACATTTGGGTAAGTCCACCCAAGTGAACATGATGGGCATGGTACCAGATATCCCAGCACAGCAGTAATTGCAAAATTACATGGGGGTGGGGGGGTTATGGCCACAGGGAGCTTCATGACAGCTCCACATGTTATGACATCAGTCAATGAAGGCTTAAACTCAAAGGAATTAGGCCATTTGACAATCATTCTACAGAAGAAGTGAAAATGGATGTGTTAATTATCCAACACTTGCCCTAAAGGTCGTTATTGGAAAGACTGCTTAACCATACAGGGAACTATTCAGCACAATGAACCACAATCTCGAAAATCAAAGGAGGAAGATCGAATCAGGTATCACCATACAAGGTTTATTGGTTATTATCACATGGCAATCTGATGTTCATTTGCCAACAATATCCCTGTAACCATTAAAGCCAGAAGCTGTACAAGGAATCTAAGTCCTTATTAGGTCTTTACTCCATCAAAGAATATTAGTGCCCGGTCACTCACTTTGCAATACACCTAGATTCCCAGTTTCCAAACCAGGATGATCTGAATGGCAATTGATGCAAGACCTGCAGACAATTAATAAAATAGTGACACCTATGCGTGCCAAACCCAGTCACTATTTTATATCAAATCCTAGTGATAGCCCCGGTTTTTGCAGTGGTGGATTTATAGCACGCCTTCTTTGCAGTCCTATTTCACACTGATTGTCGGTACTTATTTGCCTTCACTTATGAAGGACATCAGTATACCTGGATGCACCTATCCCAAGGTTTTCTCCATTCACCCACCATCTTCTCCCAGGTATTGGCTAAACAATTGAAGACTTTACAGCTGCCAAAAAGCACCACAGTAATTCAGTATGTAGATGACCTGGTTTTGGCCAGTACCAGCACCAACAAAAATGCTCAAGATTCTGAAATTTTATTGGAGGCCTTGCACTTCAATAAAAACGAAAGGTGGTGCAAGGCCAAAAGACTAAAGTTCTTGGGTATGATGCTCAGTCCCATGGAAAGACAATTGAATCCTTTAAGACTTGGCCCCATTGTTAATCACCAGAAGCTTCAAACTCTGAAACAAATGCTTGCCTTTCTGGGACTGATTAACTTTTGCCGACAATGGATTCTGAACATATTTACCAAGCACATGTCTTCCCTAGCCTTGGAAGAGTCTCCTCGACACTTCACACTCAATTAACAACCTACCAAAGAAAAGGTACAAGGACTGCCTAAAGAAATCTCTTGGTGCCTGCCACATTGACCACCGCCAGTGGGCTGATAACGCCTCAAACCGTGCATCTTGGCGCCTCACAGTTTGGCGGGCAGCAGCCTCCTTTGAAGAAGACCGCAGAGCCCACCTCACCGACAAAAGGCAAAGGAGGAAAAACCCAACACCCAACCCCAACCAACCAATTTTCCCTTGCAACCGCTGCAATCGTGTCTGCCTGTCCCGCATCGGACTGGTCAGCCACAAACGAGCCTGCAGCTGACGTGGACTTTTTACCCCCTCCATAAATCTTCGTCCGCGAAGCCAAGCCAAAGAAGAAAAAAAGAATAGGATGACTACTGTTTGATAGACCATTTCAGTTGTATGTCTGCCATACTGACACAGCACCATGGGGATGTTCAAAGACCAGTGGCGTACTTTTCTATATATCTTAATGAAATGGCCAAAGGATATCCACTATGTATGTAAATCTTACCCGGCATCCATGCTACTGTCTGTGCACCTGCCAACATCATTATGCATCAACCTGAAGCACTAATAAATGCAGGACCAATAAAATTTCTTACTCCTGCCAGGTTGGGATGCTATCAATTGTCCCTTTTAAGTAATCCCAATTTATCCTTCCAGCATTTTCCACCATTAATGGCCAGATTTTCTCACCCCACCACTGAAGGAATGCAGTATGCCTCCATATGACTGCGAGCTAGCCAATGACCTCTTGACCACCGTCAGGGAGGAACTTTCAGATATTCCACTACAAACCACTCAAGCTACTTGGTTTGTGGATGGTTCCTCAATGGTTCTGCCCAACACAGGACAATGAGCATCTGGTTACTCCATAGTCAATGATGCCAACATCATACTGGAAGAGGAATGTTTCTAGCACCTCCTATCCACACAACAGGTGGAGTGGTCTGCGCTTACCCATGCCTGTCTCTTGGACGAAGGGAAAAAGAGTAAATATCTACATGGATTCCCACTATGCATTCGGAGTTGCCCACGACTTTGGGGCACTATGGCAGCACCGTGGCTTTCTGACTTCTGCTGGCACACCCATCAAAAATGCCCCATGTGTAAGGAACATTTAAAAGTCCTCCAATTACTTAAGAATTTGGTTGTAATTAAATGTAAGGCTCACACCAAGGGAGACAATCAAGTCTCCAGTGGAAATGCATTTTACTGATTAAACAACTAAAGAAGCTGCTCGCTACTCCATAAACCTGATATCCCCAGGAGAAAGGGTCCTAACTTGTAGAACAGTCATGCCAGACATGGAAGAGGTTAAACAATTACAGAGGGACACCTCTGTCGCTGATCAACAACTATGGATACAAGAAGGCTGCACCCTGGACCACACCATGGGGCTTTGACTCATCCCTCTCAGTCAAGTTTGTGTATCTGATGCATTCTTACTGATGCTTTTAACATGCTTACACTCGCTTACCCATGCAGGAAAGGAGGAAATGGTATGGATGACAAAAGAAACATGGTGGCATCCTAATATTCATCAAGAGGCATTACGACAAGCCTCTGAGTGCAAAATTTGTCAAAAGACCAATCTGGGCAAGTCTATTTGAATACCTGCTGGGACTACATCAATGCCATCATGACTGTTTGAATGCATAGATAGATTTTATTGGAATGCTGCGGGCCCATTGCTATAAATGTTGCTTAGTAGTATTAGAGTTGTTTAGTAGATGGAGCGAGTTTTTACCTACTACTAATACGGCTCCTAGAACGCTTCCACCAGCGTTGTCTCCGCTCCATCCTCAACATCCATTGGAGCGCTTTCATCCCTAACGTCGAAGTACTCGAGATGGCAGAGGTCGACAGCATCGAGTCCACGCTGCTGAAGATCCAGCTGCGCTGGGTGGGTCACGTCTCCAGAATGGAGGACCATCGCCTTCCCAAGATCGTGCTATATGGCGAGCTCTCCATTGGCCACCGTGACAGAGGTGCACCAAAGAAAAGGTACAAGGACTGCCTAAAGAAATCTCTTGGTGCCTGCCACATTGACCACCGCCAGTGGGCTGATATCGCCTCAAACCGTGCATCTTGGTGCCTCACAGTTTGGCGGGCAGCAACCTCCTTTGAAGAAGACCGCAGAGCCCACCTCACTGACAAAAGGCAAAGGAGGAAAAACCCAACACCCAACCCCAACCAACCAATTTTCCCCTGCAGCCGCTGCAACCGTATCTGCCTGTCCCGCATCGGACTTGTCAGCCACAAACGAGCCTGCAGCTGACGTGGACTTTTACCCCCTCCATAAATCTTCGTCCGCGAAGCCAAGCCAAAGAAAGAATACAGCTGAAACTACGGTAACACTTAAAGGAAGTAATTCTGAGGTTTGGACTACCAACGGTGACCAGTTCAGACAATGGCTCACATTTTATGGCTACAATAAACAAGGAACTTTGTCAGTATTTTAAAATCAAACAGCAGTTTCATTGTGTACATCATCCACAGACTCTGGTATGATAGAGAGAGAGAGTAAATCCACATAGCGTGACTAAGCTGTCCCCAACTGAAATTATTTATGGAAAACCATTGCACACTCCTTGGGGTGCTAGCAAATCGTGCAAGGGAACTCTAGACTTACATGCCCTCAATGTTGTAATTTTAACTTGTGTCCAGCAACTAAACAACATATTGTCAGCATTACATTTGCAGGTGAGCCTGAGATTGGCAGGGGTCCTTCAGCAACCACTAATGAGACAATGGACAGTACCCCTGAGATGATGGAGAACACATCTGCAGGATGAGGCATCCCAAACCTCCTCATCCAGAGAGGGCTGTTACAAAACCACTGCCTGAAGGAATAGAGAAATATCCATTACAACCCGGAGATTACTTGCTGATAAGAAATTGGGTCCATAAGAAGTTGGGAAATTGATGGAATGGACCCTTCCAGGTCCTGCTCTTCATATCGACGGCAGGGAAGGTGGAAGGAACTCTGAGGTGGATTCAATAGGATTGCTGGAGCAGTGCCACACCACCCATGTAATGAGGTGAACATTTATCTGCAATGGACTAACATGTCTGGATGGTATCATGGACTTGTGCTCCACAGCACAACTTATTTTTCCCAAATGCATAATCTTTTATCTGGTAATCGTACTGTATGGTACAGTAGCTAGATCAGTAAGGTTATTGTTTACAGAAACCCCTACTGATAAACACTTCCTAGAAGTTGAGGAGAGTTCAGATAGAAGCTGCCGAGGGGTAAAAGAACCTTCTCGATGGAAGGGGACATTGTTGGTCCCTAAGACCTTGGGGAGATGAATCTTAAAATAACTCTTGCTAACTAGGTTATCAAGTGACCTCTTTCAGAGTTGCCAACTATTCAGGAATTGGGCATACATTAAAGAAGGATCCTAAGTGTCAATTTCAATACAAGAGCACTAGCTATCCCTTTTGCCACAATGGCATTGGTTGGGCCTGTGTGACCGTTGACATCACACGGAACAACTCCTCTGTCAAGCACAATTGCCAACAACATCAGTGCAGCACACACAAAGATTTGTTCTGCTGTCGCTGCGCATATTGGACCAGTTTGTCTCTTTCCATGGGATTGCAGATTGTTTGCAGCCTTAGCAATGGCACTCATTTCTTCAGGGGAATTGAACCTTCGCCTCACCTTGGTGGACTTCCTTCCATTTCCAGTATAATCAACCATACCCCACTCCTCATCCTGTGCTAAGGAAGGTTGTGTTTCTCTTTAATGGTATTTCTACCACAGCCACAAGATGATTGCCTACTTATTTCGTCATCGGAATGATTGGACCCTCACAGTACCATGCCCTACTAATTCTTTAGTCTAGCAATGTATAGTTGCGAGATCTGTGAGACAAGAGTTTTGCGAAGACTGGAAAGATTCCAATACCTTGGGGGTCACCAATTGATTACGGAATTCTGAGTACAATAACCCATGGTGGATCTGCCGGTATCATCTCCGCCAGAAATAGTGATTACCTCGTATGCGGTTTAGCTCTCCTCAGCAACGAAACATCTAGCACACTAGATGACATTAATGAAGAGCTTTTCGAGCTCCGCTTATATGCCCAGTGGAACAGGTATGTCCTTAATTACCTACTTGCGCAACAAGGAGAAGGTGCATATGTACCATAGTAGGAGACAATTGTGTTACTAATGTAAAGGACCACTTCCACAACATTACTGAGTACAAACTACATCAGGCCTTTATTAAGATCATCAACATATTACCCAACGGGATGGTGGCCCTTCAGATGGCTAGGAAATATTTGGGGAAACATTGTTTACTATGGAACTATCTTTTTACTCATCATCGTAGTCCTGTTTTTGCTTTTCTGCTTGTTGCCCCTCTAAACTTTTCTCTGATGTAAGGGGTTTATAGTTATCATTTAATGATAAAAGGGGGAATGATAATGTGGATTGATAAAATGCCTTTACAAAACTGTATGAAGAATAATTTGAAGAGAATTATTGATGTGACAAGAACAAATAGATGAGAATGATTTATATCAACTGCAGAAAGTCTTTAAACAAAGTAAACAAAAAATCAACTCCTTATAAGGAGAATGCTTAAATAGGTTAAAAATGTTGGACTACAAAATGGAACCAAAACTGCTCATCAGATGGAAGAAGCTCACAAGTCCACATGGCACAGCTGAACTTTGTTGCTACTGACTAATGTATTTAATTGCTAAGAATGGTACAAAAACCTCGGGATGTGTAAGCATGCTTTGAGTGGGTGCTCGAGAACACCTTGTATAGTGATATACTCCGTGTTTAAATCTCACCATTCATGTCAAACAAAAGTAGTAAAGGCATTGCCTTACCAAAGGAAACATGTTGTTGTCTGTTTTCTAAGGGTGAACTTCAACACTATTGCTAAACACAATCTGCTGGAGAAATTCAGCAGATCAAGAAATATTTCAATGAAGTGTGCCAGGCTGCAGCTTTGATCATTTTTTCTCTCCCACTTGCTGAGTTTTCCAGTGGATTGTGTTTGACCAGGAGACTGCTACTGTTATACAAAGTGTTTGTTGGACTGCCTGTGGAGTATTATGTGCAGTTCTGGTCTCCATGCTAGAAAGATGATTAAGCTAGAGAGTGCAGTAAAAGATTCACAAGGTTATTATCTGACTGGAGGGCTTGAGTTGCAGAGAGACTGGATCAGCCAGGAAACCAAAAGACTGCAGATGCAAGAATCTGGAGCAAGAGAAAAATAAATCAATCTGCTGGAGGAATTCAGCAGGTCAAACAACATCAGTGGGTGAAAAACAATTGCCAGAATTTCAAATCAGTGCTTTGACCCACTGAGTTCCTTCAACGAATTGTTTTTTCACTGGATGAGCTGGAATGGTTTTGCCTGCAGTGAAGAAGGCTGAGAGGTCACCTTTTATTGGTTTATAAAATCATTAGGGGATAGATACAATAGGCTGTCACAGTCTTTTCCCCAGATAGGAATATCTAAAACTAGAGGGCATAGGTTTAAGGAGAGAGTGGTGTTCGATATCGTGTGCTGAATAACTAGACGAGTCGGCAGAGGAGGTGAACTAAGCAATTTTTCTATACACAAAGAGAGAGAGGGAGAGAGAGCATGGCATCTGCTCCCTGCCAGTACTCAATTCAACTAACACACCCCATGGAGCTCGTGCATATGCAGTGCACTGTTGCATGTACAGTGGCTGCAATGTGATTGCACAGTTGCGTGTACAGTGGCTGCAATGTGATTGCACAGTTCCGTGTACAGTGGCTGCAATGTGATTGCACAGTTGCGTGTACAGTGGCTGCAATGTGATTGCAGCAGGGGCGGCTTTCTTGAGCAAGCCCCCAAATACCAGTATGAGTCAATTTTAACATTTTAAACATTAAGTAGGTAACATCCAATCTCGTTCAGTACTGGTATTTTGGGTTGGGTTTACAGATGCACCCAACATGTGTCTTGTGTTAAGAGCCCAAAGGACTCAAAAAACCAGCAGAAACAAAATTCAAAACAATCACTACTTAAACAAAAATTGTTTTATTTTCATAATACATAATAATAAGATCAATATTTAACTTATTATCAACTTAACCCCTTTCCAATTCTAACCATACATATACTTCCTTTTGTTCAGGAAAGTTCTTTGTTTCACTGCCCTATCAATTACTTTTCACTTCTCCAAGTTCACTGGGTATCAGGCAATTTCCCATGCCATGCACAAAATTAAACATTTATTATCTTCATCAGGCTCTGGTGCTTTAGCTTAAGTTATTACCACTCAGGATGGTCTTTGTTACCCCTTTTAAGATTTATTTTATTAACCTATTGTATAACACTTGTAACAACCCTCTCTGGATGAGGAGGTTTGGGATGCCTCATCCTGCAGATGTGTATTGTCCATCATCTCAGGGGTACTGTCCATTGTCTCATTAGTGGTTGCTGAAGGACCCCTGCCAATTTCAGGCTCACATTCGAAGTCCAGGAACACCGACTCATCTGGGTGGGTTTGAGATGGGGATGGCTCCCTTACTGTCAGGATGTGCCGTCTTCTGTATACCCTTCCTTCTGAATGCACCAGGTATGACCTGGGTCCCTGGCAGCTCCTTTCAACTGTGCCAATGCAGTCATGGCCCTGTGGAGTCTGCATTCTTAGGATCTGCCCTTCTGCCAATGGCTCAAGCAGTCGACTTGTTCTGTCATATCATTTCTTTTGCATCAGCCTTCTGTTCAGCAGCTGCGCTTTGACTTCTTGATTGATGCTCCAGAAGTCTCCTTCCCTTTGGTAGTCAACCCTGGTGTGTCTTGACATTAACCATTGTGCCAGAAAGCCCAATCTGGTGTTGCGAGAGACATTCCTTAAATTGAGTAGGTCTTTTCCATGTGAGACTTTTCCATGAGCTGTTTTGCACTTCTTACAGTTCTCTCAGCCAACCCATTTAACTGTGGCTATTCTGGCTGCTGGTGAAGTGGGTACAGTCCTTTGCTGTTGCAAATTCTCTGAATCTCTCGCTGGTGAACTGCCTGCCATTGATAGCAGATTTGAGGCACTCCATACACCAAGAACTGTTGTTCAACTTGGTTATGACCAAGGCAGCAGAGATGAAGGTCGACACAAGAGGTCGCATCGTATGTCTATCTTGAACCAATTAGTACCAAGTATTGCTGTTCCCACCTTTCAAAAATGTCCATTGCCACAGTAGGTCAGGTAAAGGGTGCAGCTGCAGTGGCTCTTTTTGCTGGTGTGGCTTAGAGTTGTTGCACACTGAGCTGTACCACTTGGTCTATGCTTTCTATTTTGCCTGGCCAGAAAGCAATGACCCTCACCCTGCATTTTGTCACCCAGGTGTCCTCCATGCAGGATTTCAATATATGTATTCTGCAGTGAGCTCAGGATCACAACCCCCTCGTCAATGAGAGGCTTGTCGTGGAAGGGAAAGTAGGGTTGTATTGCTGGTAGCAGACTGCACTGCTTGTTCGTCCAGCCGCCCTTGATGAAGGTGCCTAGCATGTTTAAAGTACCGATTTCCACCGTGTGTTTTCTTAGTTCCTCCAGCCAGGCAGAGGATACGTGGGTGACCGTCATAACATCAAAACTGTCTTCTTTGACCTGCTGGACCGTGCATTTTCTGGGAGCACGCGATACCCATCAGCTAAGTGCATCACCTTCCCGCACGTGCACTAGAGTGATGTTGTACTTCCAGAGTCTGAGCATCATCTACTGTAGCCTCACTGGCGCTACATGTATTGATTTCTTCAGCAAGGGTAGGTGGTTGGTTTCTATAGTCATTGGCCTACCATAGACGTAGTCCTTGAACTTAGAGCAGGCAAAAACAACTGCTCATAGTTCTTTTTCAATTTGTGCGTATCTGATTTCCGTGTCAGTGAGTGACCTTGAAGCGTATGCCATTGGTTTTCCACCTTGCAGGCATGCTACACCTAGGCCATACAGCAAGGCATCGCAGGTCAGCATCACTGGTCTTCATACATTGTAGGAGTGGGCTGGAGGGCATGACGTATCTCTTTAAAGCATTGAAAGCATTTTGCTGTTGTTCGTGCCAGGTCCACTCTACGTCTCTGTGCATCACCAGCCTCATTGGGGCTGTCAACTTGCTCGAGTTAGGAATAAATTTGCCCAGGTAATTTATCATGCCAAGGAATCTTTTCAGAGCTAGCACATCCATTGGCACCAGTATTTTGCTAATGGCCCTCGTTTTGGAGGGGACCACCTTCAGGCCTTTTCTGGTGAACATGTGGCCTACATAGCTGACTTGGTTTAGGCAGAACCTGCACTTCTAGGAGTTGAGCCTCAAGTATACCTTCCATGCTTGGTTGAGTACCTTCTTAAAGTTTGCATTATGTTTCTTGAGTCTTACTGCCTACTATTCTATCATTGATTATGATGGCACAGGGGTACCCAGTGAAAATTTGCTCCATGGATCTTTGGAATACTTCACTGGCCAAATTGATTCCAAATGGCATCTGCAGGAACCTGTACCGACCAAACTCAGTGGTGAACATGGTCAGTACCAATAAGTTACAGTCAAGTGAGGCTTGCCAGAGTACGTTTTTCACATGTAGGATTGAGAATACCGTTGCACTGCCCATCTCTGCTGCAACAACTTCTGCAATGCGCATGGCTGGCGCGGTCTCTTTAGGGCTGCGTGGAGGTCTCACGGGTTGATGCAGATCTGGATCTCCTGTTAGTCTTTCCTCTTGGTGGCCACCATGGAGCAATTACACCCAAATCCTGCATTCTGTCCAGCTCGGCCTCAACCTTGTCCTTCATCGCCACTGGTATGCAGTGTGCCAGATAAACTACGGGTCTTATCTCTGGGTCAAATCACATGGAGTATGTCACTGTTAGCTTCCCCACCTCAACTGTGAAAAGGTCGCTGTATTGGGAAAAAATTCTCTGTGATAGGTCTTCTTCAG